>NW_019522516.1:28617-29892 GCF_002814215.2 Seriola lalandi dorsalis | reverse complement strand
TATATATATATATATATATATATATATATATATATATATATATATATATATATATATGTATGTATATATGTATACATATTGATATAATATAGAGGGTTAGATAGTTATATGTACCTTACTTTATGTATAGGTTATATATTTACAGTTACAGATGGTTAATGTGGTCACTGCAGCATCTCAGGCTGAACAACATGTTTATAGTTAATAATCTTTTTCAGATCCAGATGTTTATGTTTATTTACATTAAATCAAAAATAATGTTCCTGACCTCATTAACAACCTCTGATGACCCTGATCCTCTCACTGAGGCGGTGGAGGAAACAAAGCACTGACTCCACTGTACTTTCATTTTAATAAAGTACTATATCAGTAATATTAACACTATATTCAGTAAATTTAGTAAATAGTTAGTATGTGTCTTTCACATCAGAAAACAGCTGATCAGTTGTTTAGGTTAAACCAACATGTTATTGATCCTCAGACTCCTCCTCCTCGTTTCCTCTGATTATTATTTCAACTCGTCAAAAGATTTAATATTAACGTTTGTGGCGTCTGTGTAACTGCTTCTTCTTCTCCTCCTCCTCCTCTTTCTTCTTCTTCTTCTCCTCTTTCTTCCGCTTCACTGAAGAAGCAGCTCAGTTAGAATTGACAAACTATTCACAAGTGTCCTGAGGTCAGAGGTCAGAGGTCACCTGTGCCCCCTACAGGCTGTAGTGTGCAGCCTGTAGGGGGCGCAGTGTTTAAAAGGGAACAGGTAGTCCAGATGGGGGCGCTACAGGAGAGAGAGATTCCTCATCCTCAGAAACACTTTGTTGTGAACACAACTTTAAGCAGCTTGTCCAGGTGCATGCTGGGAGCTCCCTCTTAACTTAGCAGCTGAAATAAGAGGCTGCTCTGGGATCAGTGCTGCTGAGCAATATATTCACACTACTGAAGGATTCTGGTTCCAGATGTTCTTGGTCTGACTGATGTTGATGGTTCAGGGTTTCCTCTTCCTGTCAGTCAGCTGGCCTCCGATAGGCTGATGAAGATGATGATTAAGATGATGATGATTCATGTTGTTTCTTTCTCAGTTCACTTGATATTATAAATGAATTTATCATATTTATGTTTAATTATTGTATTGATTTTATAATGTTGTCCATTTTTTTAATTACTTTAATTAATTAATGAATTAATTTGAATAATAACCCAGTTTTGTTTTGTTAGTTGTAGATTTAACTTCTGAACAAACAGAAACTTTAAATCAGCTACCCCCCCGACCCCCCCCACTCT
>NW_019522516.1:24472-27593 GCF_002814215.2 Seriola lalandi dorsalis | reverse complement strand
AGTCCCCCCTCCCTGCCTCACCCTGCCTCACCCCTCCTCACCCCTCCACCCCCCACAATGCCACAGTGCTATCTCTGTCTATTCTTAGGCTTCACTTCAGCTCGTCTGAGCAGGCAGGTCCTCGTCTGTCTCCTCTCTCACTCTTTCTGGTCTCTCTCAGTCCTGGTCCTGGTCCTGGTTCTGGTTTGTGTGTTTGACTCAGTCTTCAGGTTCTTGTCAGGTGTGTTCTTCACCTGTGTGACATCATGTCCCTGTCTCTTTCAGAGGCTCCTGTCCCTCCCGTCATCTCGCTTTGAGAATTTGAGGATCTAGTTTCTGGACCATGAGCTCCTACACCGTGTCTCTGCCCGGCCCCGGACCCTGGGGCTTCAGGCTGCAGGGGGGCAAAGACTTCAACATGCCCCTGACCATCTCCAGGGTAAGAGACTCAGTGTGTGTGTGTGTGTGTGTGTGTGTGTGTGTGTGTGTGTGTGTGTCTGTGTGTGTCTGTGTGTGTGTGTGTGTGTGTTCTCATCATGTTGTAGACTTCCTGTTTAATGTCTGAATATAAATGATTTCTGGAAGGAGAGAAACATCTTTCAAACAGAGTCCTGTGAGGGAGGGGCTACTGGCAGTTGTGGGCGTGTCTTAGGTATGATGACAGCAGAAGCTAACAAAGGTTAGCATAGCTGCTGCTGTAGCATCAGCAGAGTGTTTGTTCTCTGACAGAAGAACTGAAGACTGGTTTGTTTTCTTGGTACGATTTGTTATGTGAAAACAGTAATCAGACCAAAACCATCGGAGCCAGACCCTTTGAAGGAGGTGGTCTCCAGGAGGCGGCCTCGGTCTGGTTTTTGGTGTGAAAGAGTTCTGAACTGGATCTGACCCATCAGCAGGTGAACTCACAAGTTTGAGCTTGATGGTTACCGTCAACTTCTTCCTGTATTTACTTTCCTGCTCCAGACAATCTGACCAATCAGAGGAGAGAACATTCTCACCTGGTTTGTAATGCAGGGTGTGACGCCTGCCAGGGTCTGTCGGGGGGGGGGGGCAGAGCTGCAGCCTAAAACTGGAGCTGGTGTTGGTTTCACATTTTGGTCTCTGTGAATAGACAGAGAGGAAATGCTCCTCTTCCTCCCCCTCCTCCTCACTCTGTCTTCAGTCTCTCAGGAGAATCTGCTTCTGTTGTCAGGATGCTGTGAACCTTGACCTTTGACCTTCTCTCAGCTGTTTGAGGAACAGCTTCAGCTCAGTGAGTGAATGTGCTGAGGAATGATTTTTTGTCTTTTTGTTGGTTTTGATTTTGTGATCTTTTCTTCTCATGTTGAAACAGTGACATTCAGGTGAGGGAGGACAGGTGTGCTGCAGAGACTTTTAGCTCTGAGATGTGATTTGGTCAAGAGTCACTGGAGGTTGTTGTTGTCAGAGCTGATCTGATCACATCAATCTGTCTCTCTTTCTCTCTCTCTCTCTGTCTCTCTCTCTCTCTCTCTCTGTCTCTCTGTGTCTCTCTCTCTCTGTGTCTCTCTCTCTCTGTGTCTCTCTGTGTCTCTCTCTCTCTCTTTCTCTCTCTCTCTGTCTGTCTGTCTCTCTCTCTCTCTCTCGCTCTCTCTGTCTGTCTCTCTCTCTGTCTCTCTCTCTCTCTGTCTCTCTCTCTCTCTCTGTCTCTCTCTCTGTCTCTCTCTGTCTCTCTCTGTCTCTCTCTCTGTCTCTCTCTGTCTGTCTCTCTCTCTGTCTCTCTTTGTCTCTCTCTCTGTCTCTCTCTCTCTCTTTGTCTCTCTCTCTGTCTCTCTCTGTCTCTCTCTCTGTATCTCTCTCTCTCTGTCTCTCTCTCTGTCTCTCTCTGTCTCTCTCTCTGTCTCTCTCTGTCTGTCTCTCTCTGTCTCTCTCTCTCTCTGTCTCTCTCTGTCTCTGTCTCTCTCTCTCTGTGTCTCTCTCTCTCTGTGTCTCTCTCTCTGGACAGTTTGAAACAGTGAATGACAGAATCTTCTTCTTCTGTTGACCTCTGAATGTGGATGTTAGAGAACAGCCAGTTTGTCAGGATGAGCCACTTGACTCCCAGATGCTTTCTGGTATTTTGAGGGAGCACAGTAGCATTGTAGCGAGACACCAGATGTGACGGTACCACACCTGAAGCATGGCTGGTGATTCTACTGTATCACTGTGTTTGTATGTGTGTTGGTAGAAACTACTCAACCTTTCTACCACAGAGCCTGCAGTTAGCTCCTCTTACCTAGCTGAGACTCTTATTTTGAAAGCAAATATCCATGAGGTGGAGATTGAGTTTGTGTGTCTGTTTGTGTGTCAGTGACCCTGTGTAACCCTAACCCTAATTTTAACCCTATGTGTGTGTGGTGGTAGGAACTGCTTAAGCTTAACCCTCATAAAACCGTTTATAGTTTTCAGGACCGGCCAAAATGACCTCAGATACCTTAGTTAAAAGGCTAAGAGTTAATCAGTCTAATTAGCCAATCAGAATAAGCTTTGTACATTTCTGCACGGATACTGCATCAGGAGCACCTGCTGAGACACTGGTTGCTATGTCGACTGTGTTCACCAAACATGCACACACAATCCGTCTCACTAGGCAGACAACAGCTTTTAAGATGAAACTTAGTTCAACAAGTCCTATTGAAAAACTCTCTACACTACCGGTGTCCCAAGACTTCCATAAAGAGGTTGATATATTATAGGTGCACTTAATGTTTACAGTTGAGGTTTTATTGCAGTTTTAAAACTCCCCTCACTCTGTTTAACATGGGCGTCTGTGGGAGCTTTGGATCGCCCTCTCTGCACTTAAGGGGGATTTAATCAAAAACCATAAGGGATATCATAATGAAACCAACACTGGCTGATAGAGGACCAATTTCTCTATGTTTTTATACAGAAATTGTCAATGAAAGTTGGAAAATTGTTGGGGATGGCAGTTAGTGTGTGTGATGTCATCACTCTAACTTTTAACATTCTGTGCAATACACACCCATTATAAAATCTGAAACAGTGTAAATAATACACAAAACATCAACTGAGATTTTATGAAAACCATAATAATTATGAAAATACCGATTTAACCCCAAAAAGTCTCAAGTCTTCTGAGCTGTTTAAAGTTTCAACCATGGTTTTACATTAAAGTATGACGAAG
>NW_019522516.1:16196-21534 GCF_002814215.2 Seriola lalandi dorsalis | reverse complement strand
GTGTGTACAGTGTGTACAGTGTGTACAGTAACAGGAGACAGGTGAACACCGTGGAGCATCAGCAGCTGGTGGACTGAAACTCATCAGTGTAACTGCTCTCAGATCTGGAGCTGGTCTGACTGAGAGGACCAGACTGGATTATAGTTTTGTTTTTATCACTGCTGTGTTTGACCCTCTGTGTTACATCATGTCACAGCTTCCTCTTCTTTCTCTGGATTAAACCCAAACACACTGAACCAGTTCATTCTCTCACTGAGCTCCAACAATGTGAGGCCTGTCCAGAGTGGCCTAGATTCAGACTGAGCCATTCACACTGACCCTAATACACCTTACACACTGCACACACACTTCACACACTGTACACACTTCACACACTGTACACACTTTACACACTGCACACACACTTCACACACTGTGCACACACTTTACACACTGCACACACACTTTACACACTGTACACACTTTACACACTGTACACACACAGCTCTGTATGAGATGGAGTTACTGATGGTGATGCCTCTCATGTTAAAGGTCTCCTCCAGTGTAAAGGTGTGTGTCCATGTGTAGTGTGATTATAGATCAGCTCTAGCTTCTATATTAATACTGTGAAAGTATCAAAGCCTCAGTCCACAGAGAAATGCACACAGCCTGTATTCAGAAACTTTGCCTTAAAACCAGCCGTCAGGACTTCTGGAACTTTGTGATGTCACAACAAAGCAGTCACCAAGCCCCGCCCACCTGGACCCACCATCCAAACCTTGAAGGATTTGGTTTCTCTGAGTATTTTTACCTGAAATCTGCTTTATTTTTATTGGATCACTCAGAAAACAGTCAGCCAATCAGAAGAGAGGCTCAGAGCCTCCTCTCTTCTGATTGGCTCACAGACCTGTTGTTACTAGAGCTCCAGAGAGAAGCCTGAGAGAGGAGATGTGAAACTACACTGAGATGGTTTTTATATCTTCTGATGGATCAACACTTCAAATAAAACACAGAAGAAGAAACATGAAGCTTTAAAGAACCAATCATATCGTGTTGTGTAGAGCTGAAGAAAGAGTTTTCTTGTAGTGAAATATTGAAGGTGTTTTTAGTCTGAAGGTTCATCTTTGAGGTGGATGAGGAGGAGGATTAAATGGGACTTTATTTAAAGGCACTGCTGGGATTTGAACCCAGGACATCCTGTTTACATTAGTACTTTAACCAGCTGAGCCACAGCTGCTCTGTGATGTGAAGGTTTTATCTCACACAATAAATCAGGTGTTTCCAGGTGAAGACTGAAAGATCAGAGAAACAGAAGAATCTGATATTAAATGTCTCTGAAATGAAGATGAGCAGGAAACAAGCGGGTACATTGTTTCATTCAGCGTTGAATCATGTGTGTTAGAGGACGGTGTGTTCATGTGCTGTTGGAGAGCAGAGCGTCAACAGCTTCCTGTGTTTTCAGGCGCTGCAGGAAATTTGAGCTGACAATCTGTGTGTGTGTGTGTGAGTTTAACAGTTGGCTTTTCTGGACATGTCAGTCACATCACATGATCTTCATTTGCCCAGTTGCCATGGAAACGTAGAGATGTTTAGGGAATCAGCAGGAATGGATGTGACCTGGTGTCCGTCTGTGTCACTTCACTGGTCCAGAACTTTGGTCATCGTGAAATGTCTCAGCTTTTGGCTCAATAAAGTTTTATACAGTCAGTCAGCTGTGGAGGAAGAGGATGTCCACCTTCAATGTGTGTTTTCACTTATGTCTGATATAATCAGTAAAAGGCTTTCACCTGTACTGAACTGTCGACCACTGAAAGACATTGAAGCTGAACCGGTTCAGTTATGAGGCACTGTCGGGATTTGAACCCAGGATCTCCTGTTTACCAGACAGGCACTTTAACCCACTGAGCCACAGCGCCGCTGTAGAGGAAACCCACCAGTGAAGAAATTACAGGAAAAGCCTTAATAAATGAGTGAGAAACAGGATGTCAATGTCTCCAACCACAGGAGATGAGGTGTCGCTGATATGAAAATGATGTGCATAACACACACAGCCACCAGATGAAGCAGTGTGTGAGAGAGAGAGTGGTCTGTTGTTGTGGCTACAGACAAGTGAGTAGGAAGTCCACTGATCTTCAGGCACTGCTGGGATTTGAACCCAGGATCCCCTGTTTACGAGACAGGTGCTTTACCCACTAAGCCACAGCGCCCTCAGTCTTGTCTCCTGGACTGATTGTCTGGAACTCTTCATTCACCACCTAACCCTAACCCTAACCCAATCACACCTTCACCTCCAGTCACGTCTTTGCTCTGACTTCATGTGTCTCTGAAATTGACCTTAAAGAGCAACCTAACAGCCCGGTGGGCCTTGTTTTGCTGACCTCCAGTGGTTTAACTCCTCTTCTTTCTGCAGTGATGTACAGGTGTACTCCATGACCCTGTGACATCACTGTTGGGCGTGGTTACAGGTACATGTGTCGTTGAGTGTGGTCAGTAGACTTTCCTGTGAACACTCCTCTCTGCTCCTGAATGTGTGTGTTGCCATCTGATTGTGTGAAACTGTGTGGTTGATACTATATGTTCTTTATAGGGACATTAAATGAGAGAAACATGACACACTTGATTTAAGGGGTTACCGCTACAAGGCACTGCTGGGATTTGAACCCAGGCTTTAACCAGCTGAGCCACAGCGCCGTTGCATCCATGAGAGGAGGTGGAGCTAACCTCTGCTAGCTAACCTCTGCTAACTACAGGTGAAGTGATAGCAGCAGTGGTGATCCTGTTTGTGTGCAGGGAGCATGAAGACAGATCAGCCAACAGTCAACAGCAGCTAACAGCTAACAGTTAACAGCTAACCACAGCCAACATCAGCTAATAGCTAACAGCCAAAAGCAGCCAACAGTCTCCAGAGGCAACGTTTCATTCACGTCCATTAACCACATTCAGGGAAATGTCAGCCAGATGAGTCAGAGCAAGATAAGAAGCACAGCTAAGTATCAGAGCACTGTTTAACCTTTATCACAGTGTATGTGTGTTAATCCTGCAGACCTCTCCTGTTTCTCCTGTTATTCTCTCTATAGACACTGACGCACAAACAGATTAAAGGATAAATTCATATTTTTCAGTGTGTGTGTGTGTGTGTGTGTGTGTCAGTATAACTGCTCCTGTTGAAGAGACCTGGTCCTGGATGAAAGACTTACATGGTGGTTTTGGTTCCTCCTCCACGATCTTTGACCTCCTTGTTTACTACCTTTTCCTCCCTCTCTCTCCTCGCCTTCTTCTATCAGAGGTCAGAGGTCAGAGGGTTCAGACTGGAGCTAGAATAGCTCAGTGGATGGAGACAGAGGGATTGTGGATCGGGACTCAGTGGGGTTAGCTCTGTGTGGACAGCTGTCCTGGTTTAACACTCAGGCATGAACACTTGTGTCAGGAGGCGCCACAGAGGAGGGAGGCTTCTGAAAAGTCAAAGGTCAGCAGTGTTTCAGTGTTTGTATCAGAGGAGGTTTACCTGCTCAGGTGATGTCAGGTCACACTGATGAAGAATCTTTACTGGAGACTTTATATCAAAGGAGACCAGGTGAGACTGGTCCTTGGTTCTGGTCTTTGGTTCTGCTTCTGGGTTCTGGTCCTGGGTTCTGGTCCCAGCTGTGCCTCAGACCTGAACCTGTGGAGGAGACGTCTCTTCTCTCTTCTAAAAACAGACTGAAACGTAGTCCAGGTTCAGGTCTGAGGCACAGCTGGGACCAGAACCCAGGACCAGAACCCAGGACCCCCTGTTTACTAGAGAGGAGCTGGAACCAGCTGAGCCACAGCTCCTCCTCCTCCTCCTCTGCTGTAGTCTTGATGACTGGTCATGTGACCTCAGACCCTGTTTCATCTTGTTGTTGTGATGGTCATGTGACTGCAGGTCACCTTCTCTCTCAGATGAACGTTACAAAGCTCCTGTGGTGGATTTTCAGATTAAAGGACTGTTCAGACGTTTCAGTCATCAGATTATTGATTCATTATTTCCCCGTTTGATTGATTGTTACACGGAAAACTGAAACAGCTCTTCATGATGAAGTGATTGACAGAGTCAGACTGACGTGTGGGGAGTTACAGACTCACACACAGGAAATCTCTGACGGACTGTTTCTTCTTGTGTGGTTCTTGTTCTGTTTTATAACCAGACCTCTTGGTTTGGTCTAAATGTCTCTGTATTTGTGTTAATACAGATCTCTCCAGGCAGCAAGGCGGCGCAGGGTAACCTGGTCCAGGGTGATCTCATCGTCGCCATCGATGGCGTCAGCACGGACGGGATGACTCACCTGGAGGCCCAGAACAAGATCAAGATGGCCAACTACAACCTGGCGCTCACCATGTCCAAGTGAGAACCTGTCTATGACACTTTGTCCTCTCACTGCCCCCAGAGGCAGAACACTGTCACTGCACATCCAGTCAAACCTGAGGCTGGGTTATTTTATTGTGAAGGGAACACCAGGGGTGTCATCAGCACACCTGAATACAAAGATTACAAAGTAAAGCTCTAAAATCAATGATTCAGGTTGATGATGATGATGATGATGTTGATGGGGGGGGGGTAGTATTGGGTGGTGTCAGGTGGTGTCCTCCTCCTCCTCCTCCTCAAGTTACTTGTAGCTAGGAGATAAAAGCTGGAAATCTGACCTGTTGTATGTTTCATGTGTTTGTCACAACATGTTTTCATTTTCCTGCCGCAGGTCAAAGCGTCCCGCTCCGATGCCGGCACCAAGAATGGACGCTACTTTTCCCATGATCCCTCATCAGCAGGTAACATAACCCAGAATGCATTCTCCCTCTGCTAACTGCTGCAGAGGCAGATCAATGAAACTGAGCAGTCGTTTGTTGTTGTTTTCACTGTTTATATTTTCATGTTTCTGACTCTGCAGATGTTTGATTGTTTATTGTTGTTTATCATCGTCTGGGTTGTGGATCATTGTGTCTCTGTGTTTCTGGATGACATTATTATTGATCCACCTCCATATTCAGAACTGTACACATGTTTCAGGCTCTAACAGGAAAGTGAGGATGTTTTCAAATTAAAAGCATGAACAGCTTTTATTTCTTGGTGAACTTCATCTAAAGTTCAATAAAGAGTAAAATCCTGAATCAGATCAGGATTTGCTGTGACCCCCTTTAACCTTTAACCCAGCTCGAGTTCTCCTCAGTACACCTGCCTCAGTTCTTCAGTGTCGTCATGTGATCCAGACTGAGTCCATGATCTGGGATTAGGATCTGACTGTGTTTGGACTCGATGATACTGATGATGGAGAATCTGAACATCATGTTACTGAAACATATGCACAGTTCTGTACACACACACACACACACACACACACACACA
>NW_019522516.1:10812-16176 GCF_002814215.2 Seriola lalandi dorsalis | reverse complement strand
GTTTGTTGTTGTTTTCACTGTTTATATTTTCATGTTTCTGACTCTGCAGATGTTTGATTGTTTATTGTTGTTTATCATCGTCTGGGTTGTGGATCATTGTGTCTCTGTGTTTCTGGATGACATTATTATTGATCCACCTCCATATTCAGAACTGTACACATGTTTCAGGCTCTAACAGGAAAGTGAGGATGTTTTCAAATTAAAAGCATGAACAGCTTTTATTTCCCTTTAACCTTTAACCCAGCTCGAGTTCTCCTCAGTACACCTGCCTCAGTTCTTCAGTGTCGTCATGTGATCCAGACTGAGTCCATGATCTGGGATTAGGATCTGACTGTGTTTGGACTCGATGATACTGATGATGGAGAATCTGAACATCATGTTACTGAAACATATGCACAGTTCTGTACACACACACACACACACACACACACACACACACACACACACAGACACACACACACACACACACACACACAGACACAGACTGTTTCAACACAGTGAACTGCTGCCCCCCGGTGGACACAGGAAGAAAGACAACAGATAAAATAAAAATCAATAACAGCAATAAACAGGATTTTATTTATGTTAAATTAAATTGATCACTAAGCTGTTAGAGATATTGATAAGGTATTTATAATAGTGAATCATAAATAAATCATGTATTTACAGTATATTACTGAGACAAAGGAAGTGGCAAAAAACATTTATCAGATTCTGATAATCAATATTTTAAAATAAAGAAAAACTAAGATTCAGAAATATTTACAAACATTTTACTTTTACTTACTGTTAGTGAGACACCTACAGTAGAACGACTATAAAACATATTGATCAGATATTGATAGTTCTCTGCCTCCCCTTTCGTCTCCTCTCCCCTGACTCCCCCTCCAACACCTGAAGCCTCAGACAGTGCAAGTCAATGGCCGCCTGTCAGCCTGCAGTGCCTCCTCCGGGCCTGCAGAAGCAGACTCTCCCGGGAGGAGGGCGACGGCGGCGGCGGCGGCGGTCAGCCCCGCCCACAGGAAGCAGTATAACTCCCCCATTGGCCTGTACTCAGAGGAGACTCTGAGGGAGATGGCAGCGATTCAGGCGGGCCGGCCTGCGGGGTAGGTAGAGATGAGGAGGCCGGACAAGAGGCATGGCTACAGGTGAACGAGGGGAGGAGCTTAAAAGTTTATGTCAGATGGAGAGCTGCTGCGAGACTAAACCCACGACGTTTGTTCTGTCAGGAGAGGAGGGTCAGGGTGTCGTTCACTGTCTGAATATTTAAACTCAGAGGAGCAGACGCCGACACCAGCTTCTACAACGTTAAATAGTTCGTTAGCATACCTGTTAACATACCTATTAACATACATGTTAGCATACCTGTTAGCATATCTGTTAACATACCTATTAACATACATGTTAGCATACCCGTTAGCATATCTGTTAACATACATGTTAGCATATCTGTTAACATACCTATTAACAGACATGTTAGCATATCTGTTAACATACCTATTAACATACATGTTAGCATACATGTTAGCATACCTGTTAACATACCTATTAACATATCTAACATACCTATTAACAGACATGTTAGCATATCTGTTAACATACCTATTAACATACATGTTAGCATACATGTTAGCATACCTGTTAACATACCTATTAACATATCTGTTAGCATACCTGTTAGCATGCCTGTTAGCATACCTGTTAGCATACCTATTAACATACAATTGGTATATCTGTTAACATACCTATTAACATACATGTTAGCATACATGTTAGCATACCTGTTAACATACCTATTAACATACATGTTAATATACCTGTTAGCATATCTGTTAGCATACCTGTTAGCATGCCTGTTAGCATACCTGTTAACATACCTATTAACATACATGTCAGCATATCTGTTAGCATACCCGTTAGCATACTTATTAGCATAGTTGTTAGCATAACTATTAACATACCTGTTAGCATGCCTGTTAACTTACCTATTAACATACATGTTAGCATACTTGTTTACATACCTGTTAGCATGCCTGTTAGCATACCTGTTAGCACACCTGTTTACATAACTATTAACCTACATTTTGCTGCGAATAAAGGAGTTGAGCAGTGCGTGCGTTGGAGGGATAAGGGTGCTTGAGCCAGAATCTGTCTTATTTCTGGAGATAATTTCCCTTCTTACTGTGCTCCCTGTCTTTATGCTGTATAGATAAGGTGTACAGTTATATAAATATCTATTTTTCTTTTATAAAGAAGCATTCTATGGAGCTAATTTATTCCCGCATTCTGGGAAAGATGTACTGGTGTTCTGTTTGGTTTAGTTATAACATACCTGTTAGTGTACCTGAGTTTCCAGATTCTGAGCTCAGATCAGTGATAAATAAACTAAAGTTAAATCTTGATTATATTTTAACTATAACTTATATTTATTGTTGAGGTTTGTCAAATCTATGGAGAAGCTGAGCTGCAAAAACAAAACAACAAAAAAATGAAATCAAAACAACAGACAAAACACAAAACATAAGAATAAAGAGAAGTCACAACAATAAAGAGTTTTCTGTTTTGCTTTTGTTTTGTTGTGTTTTGCAGCTCGGGCCTCTTTAGCTTAGCAGTTAGCAGTTAGCACTGAGACAAACATCATCTGTTTAACTCAGTTTACATTATCTGCTCCTCAGCAGAAGCTCTGCCTCTGAAACTCCTCCCACTTTATCCGGACACATTGAACAACACGTGAGCACAGCATGGCTTCCATACAACTCATATCTGCTGACCTTTGACCCTGAACAGAGGGAGAGAGGAGGGCTCATCAGAACATTCAATGTTTTAGCATGGGCTGGAATCTGAGAGAGACCTGGACCAGCAGAGACAAATGTAGACTTGATGATCCAGTGATGATGATGATGATGATGATGATGATGATGATGATGATGATAGTGGAGGAGGATTAGCTGTCCCTCTGGGATCAACACACCCATCATAACCCCAACACTAAAATGTTACAGGGACAGGAAGTTGAGTCCCCACAACATGAGTAACACAAACACACACACACAGACACACACACACACACAGACACACACACACACACACACACACACACACACACACACACACACTGTAAAAGATCAAAATACACACATTCACTTTAAGCCCCCACTGTAAAGCTGTGATGAGAGGTGACATATGACTGTTACCATAACTATTCATAATATCTCTCTCTCTCACTCACACACACACACACACACACACACACACACACACACACACACAGTGTGGTTCAGTTACTGTGTCACTGAAGAAGCCAAACACCTGTTGGTGTACACAAGTATTACAGTACACACACACACACACACACACACTTGAGTATTACAGTACACACACACACACACACACACACGCTTGAGTATTACAGTACACACACACACACACACACACACACACACATTTATTTTGTATATTCAGAGACAGAATCAGAGAAAATTTGAAATTTTTGATTGAAATTACATGATTACTTACAGATTAACTGATCGACTAATTGATACATTTATTGATCATTGCAGCTCTAATAATTGTAGCTCTGATTAAATCATATGATATTAAAGTAGAAGTCAGACCTTTGAGAACATGTGTGAACATCACAGAAATAAATAGGAAACAGGAAGTGAATCTGAATCATTCACAGTGAGAGCATGAGTCTGAAGCTGCTGATCAAATACCACACATGATCAGTCACATGATCTACTGTGTTACTGTCAGTGTGACCCTGTGACCCTGTGTTTGAACAGTTGACGACAGTACCTTCACAATAAAAGTCTTGTTTTCTGTGATGAGTGACAATTTGTTTCCTCAGTCTCTAATCTGACCTCTCTGCAGGACAAGACTCGTCTGTCTCTGACCTCTGACCTCTGAGCTTTGTGTCTTCTTCTCTTTAGCTGTTGGAGGTTGTAGTTCTGTTGTAACTGGAGGACTCAGAGCTGGACTCACAAACACAGTGACTGTGATGTAATGACTCTCTCTCTCCTTTCTCTCTCTCTCTTTTCTCTGGACTGAACCAGGTTTTCTCCCCCACTGCTCCCAAGTTAGTATCCTCTGCTCCCGCCTGCTGTTAGTTAGTTGTTGTTCTCTGTTGTACTCTGTTGTTTGTTTGTCTGTTGTTTACTTTGTTGTTTGTTTGTTGTTTACTCTGTTGTTTGTTTGTCTGTTATTTACTTTGTTGTTTGTCTGTTGTTTGTTTGTTGTTTACTCTGTTGTTTGCTATGTTTTTTGTTGTTTGTCTGTTGTTTACTTTGTTGTTTGTATGTTGTTTGTTTGTTGTTTACTCTGTTGTTTGTTTGTCTGTTATTTACTTTGTTGTTTGTCTGTTGTTTGTTTGTTGTTTGCTATGTTTTTTGTTATTGTTTGTCTGTTGTTTGTTTATTTGTTGTTTCTCTGTTGTTTGTTGTTTACTCTGTTGTTTGTTTGTTGTTTACTCTGTTGTTTGTTTGTTGTTTCTCTGTTGTTTTTCTGTTGTCTACTCTGTTTACACAGTTTGTTTGTTGTTTGTTTGTGTTGATAGTGAGGGCATGTGCATCGTTTTGGTTTTCTGTGTGTTTCAGAGTGACAAGCTGCTGGTGTTGTCGTTGTTGTTGTTGTTGCTTTTTTTCAAAATAAAAATAAAAAAACGAGTCTCCAGCTGATGAATAATTAATGAGCTGATGAATCACCATCTTCTGTCAAAGACAGTAAAGTTCAGTCTGAGCTGCTGTGATGTTTGATTTAAAGGTCAAACTTGTCCTCTGTTCAGACTGGAGACTCATTCATTCACTCATCCATCCGTTCATTCATTCATTCATACATCTATCCATTCATTCACTCATCCATCCGTTCGTTCACTCATCCATTCATTCACTCATCAATGCATCATCCATTCATTCATTCATTCATTCATTCATTCACACATCCATCCATTCATCTATCCGTTCCTTCACTCATTCATTAATTCACTCATCGATGCATCATCCATTCATTCATTCACTCATCCTACCGTCCATCCATTAATTTATTCATTCATTCATTCATTCATTCATTCACTCACTCACTCATCCATTCATTCATTCACTCATCCAACCATCCATCCATTCATTTATTCACTCATTCATTCACTCACTCATCCATCCATCCATTCACTTATTCATTCATTTATTCATCCATGCATCCATCCATCCATCATCATTCATTCATTCCAAATATGTAAATGTAGAGACAGTGTCATGACTTGGTCAAGGTTTCACAGTCTGTCTTTTTCTGAGGCTCCCCCTCCTCCTCCTCCTCCCCCTCCCCCTCCTCCTCTTCTTCCTCCTCTTCCACACCTCCTCTTCCTCCTCC
>NW_019522516.1:8209-10454 GCF_002814215.2 Seriola lalandi dorsalis | reverse complement strand
TCCACCCCCCCCCCCCCCCCATCCCATCACCACCCACAGCGCCGGCTTCAACCCCGGCGTGCTGAAGGACACCGCCCTCTCTACCCATAAGCCCATAGAGGTGAAGGGCCCTGGGGGCAAGGCCACCATCATCCACGCCCAGTACAACACGCCCATCAGCATGTACTCACAGGACGCCATCATGGACGCCATCGCAGGACAGACGCAGGGCAAGGGGCCTGACGTCGGGTAATAGCACTACTTCCTGCTCCTGCTCCTCCTCCCACTGCTCCTCCGCCTCCCCCTCCTGCTCCTCCTCCTCCTTCCCCCCATTTTCTTGCTCCCCCTCAAATGGTCTTACTGGTCTTACTGGTCTCACATGTCTTTTGGTCTTACTGGTCTTACTGTTCAATGAATGTTCTGAGCAACTCCTCCTCCTTCTGTTACTGGTCTCAATGGTCTTACTGGTCTCACGTCTTACTGGTCTCACGTCTTACTGGTCTTTCTGGTCTCACGTCTTACTGGTCTCACGTCTTACTGGTCTTTCTGGTTTCACTGGTCTTACTGGTGTTACTGGTCTGTATCTGTGTATCTGTATCTTCTGCTCCTCATCACTGGTTTAAACTTCTTCTCGGTTACTGTAAACTCTCCTTTGACTTCAGCTTCCTCTGTTTCATCGTCATGTTGAATCAGCACCAGCTCTGTATTTTATATTGATATAAATATATCAAAGATCAGTTTCCTCATGGCTCATAGTGACTCAGTCCAGGACTGAAGCTGCTCTTCAGGTCCTGGGCTTGACTCAGTGGTTGTTGTGGGGGTGTGGTTGCAGTACTGTCCCAGTTAAAGATGTAGACAGAGCCTCCATGGTCTACCAGGCCGTCCAAACTGCAGAGAAAGACCTGGATCTGGGGGAGTGGGGCCGCCGCAGCAACATGCAGTCCAAGTCCTTCAGGGTCCTGGCCCACATGACTGGAACCAAGTCCTGTAAGTTTCCTGTTCCTCATGTAATAATGATAATGATAATGATAATGATAATGATAATGATAATAAACTTATTCAAGTCACAGAGACATTTTATTTTCTATTCTTCATGGGAAGTTCAGGATTCATTCATGATTTGACTTAAAGGTTCAAGTCGTTCTCAGTGAGTTTCTTTACTGTGATGCTCTTTTTCATTAAATTCATTCACCTGCCTCACACCTGTTTGAACAATCTGTGCACACTGAGCATGCTCAGTAATATCTCCTCTCCTGTGTCTTCTCTCTGTTACAGCACCGGAGGAGGAGGAGGAGCTGAGGAGGAGCAGGTAGGCAGCAGAGCTCCACTACACAGATGCTGACCCCGCCTCCTCACCTGTTCACTCTGCCCCGCCCCACACATCTCTGCCTGGCCTCCCAACACACCCCTCCCCCACCTGAACCCCCTGAACCCCCCGGCCAGGTGTCAGGCTCCACTCTGTGTTCATAAAGAGCTTCAGTATTTTTAATCTAAATCTGTAAAAAAAACAAAAATATTTACCTCAGAATGAGTAACTGCTCCGTTACCACGGTTACCCTGTCACCACGTTTGCTCTGTTACCACGGTTACTTTGTTACCACAGGTACCCAGTTACCACCACAGGAGAAGAAATAACGTGATGAGCTGGTCTGACTACAGGGGGGAGCATGAGAGCTGAGTCACTTTTCAGTTTCAACACGACATTTTCCCTCCAAAACTTAGATACACAGACAGAGGATCAATTAAACAAAATTAATAATCAATATTTCAGGTAAATTGTATGAATATAATTAAATAACAGGTAACAACATGTTGAAGCAGAGGACACACACACACACTCTCTTCCTCCTCCCCCTCCTCCTCTCTTCCTCCTGCTCCTGTCTCTACACTGATGGATGGAATTTTCTCTTCTCCGTGCACTTATTTAATCATCTCGCCATAATGCATAATCAATCCCTGCTGCTTCCTCCTGAAATACAACCACACACACACACACACACACACACACACACACACACACATACACACACTGTCCCTTGTCAGACTCTATTCGTTGTCCAATGACTCAGCATGAATCAATAGGAGCAGAGGTCGAGCTTTTATCCTCCAGTAAAGAGTCTATGGTTTTATTTCCTGGTCTCTGAGTCTCTGAAGGAAGCTGCTCACATTCAGCTGCAGATACAACCTGAGTGATCCAGACACACTTGACAAACATAAGAAACATGTTAGAGACATGAGAAACATGAGAAACGTGTTAGAGACATGA
>NW_019522516.1:5324-7510 GCF_002814215.2 Seriola lalandi dorsalis | reverse complement strand
ATGTTAGAGACATGACAAACATGACAAACATGTTAGAGACATGACAAACATGACAAACATGTTAGAGACATGACAAACATGACAAACATGTTAGAGACATGAGAAACATGAGACATGTTAGAGTCATGAGAAACATGTTAGGGACATGAGAAACATGAGAGAAATGTAAGAGACATGAGAAACATGTTAGAGACATGGGAGACATGTTAGGGACATGACAAACATGAGAAACATGTTAGAGACATGAGAAACATGTTAGGGACATGAGAAACATGAGAGAAACGTAAGACACATGGGAAACATGTTGGGGACCTGAGAAACATGAGAAACATGTTAGAGACATGAGAAACATGAAAAATAAGTTCAAACTGGATTCATCAGCAAATCTCTGTAGACAATCATAAAAAACATCACATTTAAAAAAGTAATATGAAATCAAATCAAAAAATAATCAAAAGCAAAATCAGCAGAGGTCAGAAACAAAAACTCTTCTGAGGATTTGAAGTGACTTTAGTGACTTGTAGTGAAATATTGACCCTTCTCTCTCTCTGTACAGTTGATGGCTGTTGTGTGTCTGTGTGAGTTTGGTTGTGATTTGGATCTGGGATTTCTGTGACTGGAGGATTTTGAGTTGGTAGCCAGAAGTGTTGTGTTCGAGTGCTGGTGGGAAAGTCCAAGTGTCAGTTCATTGGCTGTTTGAGGGCTGGTGTGGTGCTGATGGTGAACTGAGTGAAAACCTGTGACATGTTGATGTCATCGTGTTTGTGTCCCCTGATGATGCTAAGTGCAGTACTCCTCCTCCTCCACTGACTCTCTTTAGAGGCCTATGATGGAAACAGCTGATGACAGATAACGTAGACCCTCAGTCTGTACGAATCTGTTATAAAAAACACTGAGGAACTGCAGTATTTGTTGCTCCAGTCCACATCCTGCAGGTACAGGTGACCTGTGCAGGTTGCAGGTTGTCATGGTGACCTCTGTTGTTGTTGTCTCTACACCTGCAGCCTGAAGCGACAGTCTGTCTCTGGCTACAGCCTCCAGCACACAGCAGCAGTCTCCAGGTACAGACACCTGCAGGGATCTGCCTCCTGCTGCCCCCTGTTACATCTCCCCACCTGCCATTAAACACAACCATGAGTGGGTTTAAGGCCTCAGTGTGCTTCACAGGAACTGGTCTGATGAACTGGTCTGATGAACTGGTCTGATGAACTGGTCTGTGTGAGGTGTCTGAGGCGTTCTCAGACCTGTTCCAGGTGTTCTAAGTGGTTCTCTCTCTCTCTCTCTCTCTCTCTCTCTCTCTCACACACACACACACACATACACACACACACACACACCTGATTGAAGAATCCAGTTTGAAGCATCCTGAGGCCTTTATCATTAGTTGGAAACCTTGATGGGAATTGAACCCCTAACCCTGGGGTTGAACCCGCTTGGTTCATTGCTGAGAAATAACAACTTCATCACTTCATCCTCTGAGTAACGGGCTGAACCTCTCCTCATCAAACAGCTGTTGTTGTATCTGGCTGTGTGGTAACGTCAGGCTTGTCTCCTGTTCTCTGCTTCCTTTATTAAAACTCTCACTAACCTTTGTGTACCTGTTGTGTATTTACACCAGTCAGATACAGGTGAGATCAGGTGATGTCTAGATGGGCTCAAATCATGACCATATTTTAACAACCTAAATACCACAGAAACTAGAGTTCTATGTCAGCCAGTTGTCTCAGCGCCTAACACCTGAGCAGAGCCACAGGTGAGTTCTAGTTTAATGTTGAAACTACTGTTGCAGCTTGGTCCCTGTGACAAGTTCAAAATGTCTTCTTGTTAAAGCAGCAATTGTCATTAAAAGGTCATTGAACAAAGGACAGTGTGTTGTGACTCTGACCAAGTGTCCCCCATCTCTGCAGGACCTTTTAGTCCTTCTGTCTCTTGTAGTTGTTTGTCTCTTTGTGTTTGTTGTTTCTCTTTGTTGTTGTTTTGGCTGTTTGTGTTTGTTGTGTCTCTTTGTGGTTGTTTGTCTCTTTGTGTTTGTTGTGTCTCTTTGTTGTTGTTTTGGCTGTTTGTGTTTGTTGTGTTTCTTTGTAGTTGTTTGTCTCTTTGTGTTTGTTGTGTTTCTTTGTAGTTGTTTGTCTCTTTGTGTTTGTTGTGTCTCTTTGTAGTTGTCTGTCTCTTTGTGTTTGTTGTGT
>NW_019522516.1:2785-4785 GCF_002814215.2 Seriola lalandi dorsalis | reverse complement strand
TGTTTTGGCTGTTTGTGTTTCTTGTGTCTCGTTGTTGTTGTTTTGTCTCTTTGTGTTTGTTGTGTCTCTTTGTATTTGTTTTGCCACTTTGTTGTTGTTTTGTCTCTTTGTGTTTGTTTTGTCTCTTTGTATTGTGTGTTGAGACTGAGGCTGCAGTCTGGATGTTTGTCATGTTATAAACTTGTAATGATGACATCACACTACAGACACACAACCTGAACCAATGAAAGACCAACACTGTTTCCTCCCTCTGCAGCCAGTACATTCAGCCTCCCATCATGCATCAGGCGCCACAGGACACGCCCCCGCAGCAGTACCAGCCAGTTCCGCAGCAGTACCATCAGCCCCCCACACAATATGCCCCACCCATCCAGCAGAGCTCCATTCAGATCCCTCTTGGCTCCGCCCCTCCCAAGGTGGTGAGCACCGCTTGTATCTACCCCTCCCAACCAGGTGAGAACAGAAACCACAAGTTCACTTAGTCTCCTCCTTGTCATTAGAAGCTTTTAATGTTTTCATCACCCTCAGGTCCAGGTCCAGCTCCAGGTCCAGTCCCCTCTCAGCCCCAACCTCAACCCCACCATCAGCCCCACCATCAGCCCCACCATCAGCCCCACCATCAGCCCCACCCTCAGCCCCACCATCAGCCCCACCATCAGCCCCACCCTCAGCCCCATCCTCCAGCCCCTTCCCCTGCTGGTGTTTCCTCTAACAGACCCCCCTGGGTGACTGACAACAGCTTTGCCGATAAGTTTGACCCCGGTAAGACCACCACCTCCATGAAGATGCAGCCGCTGCCCCAGGCTGCCCCTCCTCCACCAGTATACATCCCCAACCCCTCCCCCGCTGCACCAGCAGCTCCCAGCCCCGCCCCCATAACCCCAAGCCCCGCCCCTTTCCCTCCAGTGGCGAGGGGCGTGGCCCAAAGGGCAGAGCGGTTTGCCGCCAGCAGCCGTACGCCTCTGTGTGGAGCCTGCAACAACATCATCAGGTAACTCACCTGAGACCTCATTTTATTCACCGTCAGAGAGTTAATGTCGTTATCTATGAAAAGCATAGAAGGTATATATAACCCTGCGTACTTCTTCTTCTTCTGGGTTACTGCTTCTTCCATAAATTTTTTTTTTTTTTTTATAACTTAAATTTTTATTAAGTTTTCACATGTAAATAGACAAAACAATACAGCAAACAAGTTACAGATTAGAATAACAATAATAGTAACATTAACAAACTGTCTGGAGATGATCCTCTATTCAGTCCACTGTTCCATTCGGCATTTGTTCAGTTGGTGTCACGTCTCATGTAAGTCTTCCATCTTTCCCAGTTCTTTTCAAATACATTCTCTGTGATCCTTAAAAGATATGTCAATTTTTCCATAACATAGATTTCCTGGACAATTTCCAACCACTGTTCCTGTTTCGGGGCATTTACTTTGAGCCAGTTTCTTGTGACTGCTTTTTTACTTGCTGCGAGTAACACTTTAGTCAAGTACAGATCTTCTCTTGTTACAACCTTCTAGATATTCCCAAGATACATCACTGGACAAGTATTTGGGATTTCATATCACAAGGCCTTTTTTTACCACTAAATTAACATTTTGCCAGTATATCTTCATTTTTGTACAGTTCCAGAAGATGTGTGCACGGTCTGCCTCCACATTCCCGCACAGTCTCCAGCAGTTTTGTTGTGTGGCAAGTTGCCTAGATTTTATTTTTGGTGTTATAAAATAGCGAGTTAGATTTTTCCAGCAGAACTCCCTCCATATTAATGAGTTTGTAGATGTACATTGTGTCTGGCACATGTGGTACCATTCCTCCTCTTGTATTTGGATCTTTAGTTCTGCTTCCCATTTTGCTTTTATATAGAGGGTTGATTCCCCCCTGCTCTCTCCCATAGCTCGGTAAAAGGCAGAGATGGGCCGAGACCCCTTCTGTTTGTATGAATCCATAATGACTCCAATCATCTTGTTTATAGTTGCAACTGGCCTTATCTCTTTTGTG
>NW_019522516.1:1071-1599 GCF_002814215.2 Seriola lalandi dorsalis | reverse complement strand
TCATAACTATTATGGTTTTCATAAAATCTCAGTATATATTTCGTGTCATTTTTCGACTTTTCAGATTTTATAATGAGTGTGTATTGCACAGAATGTTGACAGTGATGTCATCACTCTAACTGCCATCCCTGAAACTTTTCTGCAAAAAAAAATCTGATAACCTCTTTTAAATCCACCAGTTTCCAACCTTCATAGATAATTAATATATAGAAACAGAAAATTTGTCCTATCACCAAGTGTTGGTTTCATTGTGATATCCCTTATAGTTCGAAGACGAAGCTGATTCTGATGGGCTAATTAGATTAATTAGCTGAGCCTTTTTACTCTATTGCTATAACAGCAATTATAATGCAAATCAACACTGTGTATGTGCGTGTTCTTGTGTGGTTCTGTGTGTGTGCACATGTCTTTCTATGATTGTGAGGACATGTTTAGGGTTGAAACCATCAGTATGAGGTCATTTTGGCCAGTCCTCACAGCTTCAAATGGATTTTTGAGGGAAACCTGCAGTGACTGAGGTCAGAGTTA
>NW_019522516.1:0-643 GCF_002814215.2 Seriola lalandi dorsalis | reverse complement strand
GCCGGCTACGCGAACCAGACTCACACTCCTTTGGTACAGGGACTTAATGGCCGCTAACAAGGGGCCATCCACCCCATACTCCCGGAGCGCCCCCCACAGGGAGCCACTGGTTACACGGTCGTAAGCCTTCTCCAAATCCACAAAAAATCATGTGTGTCAGGCCTGGACTATAAAGAGGATTCAGATGCAGAGTGACCAATTAGGCAAACTTTATTAAAATATTCCAACCTCGGGAGAGAGTGACAAATAAAACCAGCTATGGAAATTATGCTATCTAGACAAGACTAAACCTGAAAAAATCTAATAAACAAAAACCACTCCAAATGAAGGGACAAAACTGCTGAAACAAAAAGGTATATACCAACAGAAAATCACTCCACAAGGAGGCTACAAAAAGTGCTATAAACTTGACAAACAGAAGACTCTATACTATGAAAATACAAACAAAAAATCACTCGCATGGAGGTAAAGAATAAATAGGAAAAGGTAGAGACAAGGCAAGGCAAGAACTGTGATAACTGGCTGGGGTGCACGACTGGCACGAGACACTCTGGCACAAGACAAAGGGAGACGCAGACTATAAGACACATGAGGACAATGGGAAACAGGTGGACGCAATCAGGAATCAGGGAAGACACTCCGA
>NW_019522515.1:6837-7617 GCF_002814215.2 Seriola lalandi dorsalis | reverse complement strand
GTTATTGAATCAGTTTCATTAATGTAATAAATGTTATAAACTTAATTCAGGCTTCAGGATTCGTTCAGTCGAAACACACTGAACACGTGGAGGTCCAGTTCAGATTAATTATCACAGTCGTCAAACTTCCTGTTTGACTCTCTGCTGCGGATCCTCACTACAAACTCATCTAAACCACGAGAGCTGAAGGAACCAGAACCAGAACCAGAACCAGAACCTCAACTGTTTTTATTCTGATGGTCTCTGATAAGAACCTGAACCTGAACCTGAACCTGAACGGGTTTTTATTATCATCAAACCAGTGAAGAGTCTGAGCTGACAACTTTGAGATTCACCTTTGTTTTTATTTTAAAGTTTCTGATAAGAACCAGAACCAGAACCAGAACCAGAACCTGAACTACAACCAGAACACAAACCTGTCAAAATAAAAGGCAGGTTGTAAAATACAGCATCTTAGTTTGAAGTTTGTCGTAGTGTTTGAGTTCAACATGAAGTCATGAGTTTCAGGCCGCGGCTGCAAACGAGTGAAACAAACAGAGGAGGATCGACTCTGCTTCTCCTCCTCCTCTTGTTTCTGGGTCTGACCATCAACAGTGTGTGTTCATGTGTTCATGTGTTCATGTGTTCATGTGTTCATGTGTTCATGTGTGTTCTGACTGTTCATCAAATGTCCTTGTGCATCCAGAAGATGGGAACTCCTTTAGCGTCTCTGTAGGGAGTCTCAGTCAGAGTCTGGACTGTCAGCTGTCCTGAAGACTGAGGGGGAGGAGGGGGAGGGAG
>NW_019522515.1:5023-6524 GCF_002814215.2 Seriola lalandi dorsalis | reverse complement strand
TCCATCACAGTCCGGCCGTAGCCCCGCCCCCGCTCTGCCCTGGACACGACCACCGACTCCACGAACAGACTGCCGCCGTGACCCACGACCCGGGACAGACGGACGTGTCCCAGCAGCCTCTCTGTCTCTCTGTGGCCCTGCAGGAGAACCAGGCAGACGGGAAACTCCGGACCGGACTTCTGGAGGGAGTGGACCCGGGCCGCCTGACTCCTCTGCCACTCAGAGTTGACCAGGTCCGCACAGGGGACCAGCAGGTCCGGACGCCGGTGGATCGGGACCACGTGGATCTTCTGTGGCTCAGAGTCCAGCTGGATCTCAGAGACTTTATCAACGCGTCCTGTCTGACGGTCTGAGGTGGAGACCGGGTCCAGACTCAGCTGGTCTGCTGCTGGTTCTGGTTCAGACCTGTGGTGATCAGGTTTAACCGGAGTCAGTTCTCAGTTCTGTGGTTAGTCACATCAGCTGCTCTGTACGTCACAGATCTACATCAGTCACATGACTTCCTGTCGGACCCTCAGGTCACTGCGGTGGATCCGGACTGACGCTGCCACATTCTTACTCCATCAGTTTCTATGGGAAGTGTCAAAACTAATTTTACCCATAATGCCCCTCACAGCTTGTTAAAGCCCAATTTGTATTTTTTAAATTATTCTATTGTCAAAAAAAAATTCAAAATCAAAAGATGTTTATTTTGTTAATGTAAAAGAAAGAGGCTCACTATTTTATATTTTCAATATATTTATAATTTCTCCTAAAAGTATGAGCGCTGACATTTCCGTTAACTTTGAAGTACTTTGAAAAACACGTTACATCCTGAGAAACTATTTCAATACACACAAAAACAAGAATGTGAAATTCAAGCTCATGACCATTAAAACTGGAATTATGCTTCTGAGTTCAACAAAGATAAACAGGGAGGTGCTCAGATACACTTCCATAGCTGCTCATATATATATATCTATATATATATCTATATATATATAGATATATATATCTATATATATATATATCTATATATATAGGACATACTGTACACAAACACATACAAACACATACACACACACAGTATGTACTACATTTACCTTTGTAGAGAAACACAAACATCTTTAACCTACACAGAGAAGGGTATTATGGGTAACACAGGAGCTAATGTCCTGCACACCTCAACATGTGCAGACCTTTGCATCACGCGAGCTGATTGGTCGATCCATCATCTGACAGGAAGTTCCTGTCATCCTCATCCAGTCTTTGTTCTGTTCGTCTACGTTAATGAGTGTTGTTGTTTGTTTCCACCTTCACTCAGTGACATTTGTTTCTGTCTCTTCTACATTTTTGCTTTGCTGCAGTTGGTTGAACATGACACCAGCTCCTACTGGACCCAGCGTCACAGCACCGACCCGCCCACGTACAGGAGAGCGCCACTGACAGAGAACAGCTGATCCAGGCCCAAAACTCCTCTGTTAATGTTTCTAATCCAACACTGTTGTTCTCAGATCAATAA
>NW_019522515.1:0-1065 GCF_002814215.2 Seriola lalandi dorsalis | reverse complement strand
CGTCCAGAGAAACTTGTATTTGTACCCTTTCCACTTCAAACTGTGCGCATGCGCAGAACGAAATGTAAAGATTAAATTAATCAAGCCACCTGGGCTAAAATAGCTTCGAGCTAATGTTTTTAATTGAGCCATAATCTTATAACTGTCAACATGGCGCGCTTTCTTTCGACCTAGTGACGTTTCTTCTGGATTTAAAACCTTTCACTCGGTTAAAACATTTCCTGTAGTCGGTTCCTTTTCGCGCATGCGCAATGTGAAAACGGCGAGAGCTTCTTTTTTTTTTTAACTAAGAAGCTACTTCACGTAAACCTCTGGCTGTGTGCGACAACATAAATGTTTATGGTCCATATTCCACCTCACACACAGCTGTGTACAGTTATTTCCCGGGTCGGACTTCCGGTCAGTCATTAGTTTTGCTCTTTGCAGCGTCTCTCCCAGAAGTTATTCACATACTGTCACGTGACTAGATTCTCTTCACTGGCCATTTACCTGAAAACTTTTAGAGTAAAGAAACAAAGGTGTGTGGGCAGTAAAATATAATCATGGTGGAGGTGAGGACAGATTCCACATTAAGCCACATTAACTTTAATATGCCTACATTAAATAATCTTGCTGCCTCAGTCTTGAGGAATAAGCCACCTCACAGCTCCAGTATAAATGTTGGTAAATCCTGGTTCAGGACCCTTGCTGTAAGTAGCAGTAATAATGACTGTCCTGTCAGAGAAACAGGCAGCAGCCACGAGCGTTCAGGTATAACCCATATACTATATATAGATGTATGGTTAAAAACTACATTTAAATATTTATGTCAAAAATACAACTACAACTCAAGTGAGACCTCATGTCATGTAGATCCTTAATCTCAGAGCAAGAAAGTGCATCACTGACAGAAATGGAAAGTGAGTATTTACTAAAGTACGGTACTTTATACCTCTACCACACTGCAAATCACAGAGAAATACTGCAGTTTTTACTCCACTTCATTCATGTGACAGCTGCAGTTACTGATATTTAAGTACAGTACACCACAATACACGATACGAGATTAAACCAGTGATTTACAAC
>NW_019522514.1:43262-44055 GCF_002814215.2 Seriola lalandi dorsalis | reverse complement strand
TGTGACAGCAGAAGAGAAGCAGTCAGATATGTCAGCTCTTTTGTGTGTGTGTGTGTGTGTGTGTGTGTGTGTGTGCGCACAGACAGCATGGTTCTGCTTCAAAGCCCATTTCGAGTCAATGGGTGTGTCATCACGGAGTTTTGTCAACCCCCTGCGGTGATACGAGACTCTCTCAGTGTGTGTATCAGCAATCAGAGTGTTTTCTGTGTGTGTGTGTGTGTGTGTGTGTGTGTGTGTGTGTGTGTGCGTCTGTGTGTGTGTGTGCGTGCGTCTGTGTGTGAGTGTGTGTGTGTGTGTGTGTGTGTGGGAGCTGACTCAGTTCCTCAGGGTAGATCCCTGAAGCTCAGCTGTCAGACTCTGTTTTTCCTTCGCCTGTCTCCCTCTCTACTTTTCTCTCTTACTGTATCTTTCTTTGTTTCTCTCTCCCTCTTCCTTTTTGTTTTTTTTGTCACTCTCTTTTTGGCTGGAATGACTGAGTGATGAAGTCACACCATTGGACGTTTCAAACTGATTTGGCATAAACAGTTTCTATATCGTCATCAAGGGGCATTTACAACAGATCAACAACAGATTTCATCGACTGTATTTCCTCAAGAAGTTGCTCTAGTTATTTACCTCAACAGTAGAAGGTAACAGGTCTTTATTTTTTTATTCCCTCTGTCTGATATTTAGAATTGGTCATAGCAGTATTTTAGAAAGAAGATGATCTACCCTCTAAAACTTCATATTTTCTTCTTCTGTGTTTTATTTGAAGTGTTGATCCATCAGAAGATATAAAAACCATCTCAGTGTA
>NW_019522514.1:26222-38087 GCF_002814215.2 Seriola lalandi dorsalis | reverse complement strand
AAATAGTACAGAAGTGCTAATAAACCATATATTACTACAGCTTTCACTTCTGTTGATGCACAGAGCAGCCATCTTGGATTTTGAGGTCGGGGGTTGGTGAGGTTCTTCCGACTTACTGAATCAGAACTCAAACATTCTGACCTCCCAGTTCTAAATTGAACGCACCATGAATATAATGATGTAGTAATAACTACTGGGGAGTCATGGGCTGATCCCGTGTTTGTGTCCGGTTTTCCACAAACTTACATGGACACAGAAAGAATTCATGACTCACTGGCTCAATTTATTTTGGCTGTTACCTGTGGACAGAAGGTACGTTTAAAGGACCAGTTCACTACCACTCATATATATACATATATATATATATATATCACTAAATACTCCTCTTGAGGCTGTCCATCAAACACAAAGTCAGTGGTTTTAAAACTTCATGTGGACAGCCACACGGTTACATCTCAGCTGTTGAAGCAATGAAAAGTGGCGCCTACACTGAACAATCCAACTAAACGATCAGTCATCACATTAATTCAGCTCCCAGCTCATAAAAATATTTTAGCTCCAGTCTGTGTGGGAGCAATCAAGTGAAACAAGAACGACTTCTTCAGGCGTCCTCATTAAAACTTTACAGAGAAGAGAAGAACTGTGAGGGCTCCAAGAATTAGAAACTTTCAGTGAATACTTATGACTGATTATTGATCGATACATTTTTTAAGTTAAAGTAATTATTTAAAGCTGCATTCATTTACATTTTTGGCCACTTTGGGCAGAATTACTCCCCTCTCCCTAACATTAACCACAACAAATTAATTACTCTAGCCTGAACCTTCAAACCATCAAACAGCCCTTTGAAGGTGTGACAGAGCAAAATGTCCTCAAAGTGACAAAATGTCCTCGCAAATACTGAAATATCGTCAAAGCGACAAAAGGTCCTGACAACACCAAACAGATCTCATGATCACAAAATGTCCTCACAGCAATAGTTTCAGACCAAAACTTGTCAACTCAACCATAGAAAAGACACGTTTACACTGAGTCTTAGTGACTAAGTTTTCATCTCACTGTTTTAAGAACACGTTGGTTTCACTGCTGTTTTTAAATCACTACGCTGTGCTAACAGTTCGCACTATAAATGAGTTATTAGCTCAAAATGAATCCACACACAAATACTCACATACATACTGTATATATATATATATATACACACAAAAGGAGAGGCATGAACACGTGCACACACACACACATACTCACCCACTCATACACAGTTTGTGGATGTAATGAATAATTTATGTCATGTGAATGTTGTGGGTTGAACACAGTTAAATGTAAGAACAGCCTGCAGGGAAAACACAGTGAAACATTTCCTGTCTGTCTGTCAGACTCTCTCCTTCTCTCTTGCTAATTCCACTTCAGATTCACATATATTTTATTTGCATGGATGAGTTCTAGACATTGACAACATTAAAAAGAAAAAAAAAACACAAGACTACAAGGAGAACGAGAACATGCACAACCCAAACGCTGCTTAAATAAATGAAACATTACTATTCAATCAGCATATCAGGTCGAATGAAAATGGAAAATTACATACATAAATGCATGTACGCATACATACAGACATATTTACATATATAGTCATGCATATTCTATAAATAAGTCTGCACACGAGGACGCCATCTGCCATCTTGATGTTGTTTCTGTGTTTTCATCCAGACTCATACAAATACTGATATCTGGTATCTCGTGTTTTCAGCAGGAGTGTGAAACATGTTTCCTGATTCCTGCGTTTTCTAATTGCATCCATCCACCACTGTTACGTTAATATTACAATTTGGGGCGTATCGAGATAAACAGTTTCGTGCAGTCGGTGCCATCAAACCATTGCAGAGGAAAGGCGACGGGCGAGATGATGAAACTACAAGAGCAACAGTCGAACCTCAAAACAACGGAGAAACGTGTGGAAAACATGATGTGAATATTGTATTTGTGCAGTCTCCTCATCGCCCCTCGCACATCTGATGTTGTTTCTGCCGCTGTTTTTCATCTCTGCGGTGACGAGCGACGTCCCGAGTCAGATGCTTTATGTACGTCATGCTTTATTAATCTGTTTCCATTGTCGTTTGTCAGATTTGTTTTTATCGATTCGCTGACTTTTTCCACCACAGCCAAGCAAACAAATTGAAAGTGTGCAAGTGACACTCCGAGCGGCGCTGAACTTGGCAGGTTGATACAAGTATTACGTTGCCAGCTCATGGCGAACAGCGGCTGTGTTGCCTTCCTCGCCTTTTTAAAGTCTGAACGGGCAGAACGCAGATCTAAAGGCGTGTTCAGAGAAAAACCTCAGAGTCTTCAAACCTTAACGACCGATAGATCGTTTTTTTCTCGACCCTCTGACACGAGTTTATCACCCCTGATGACAGGATCAACCCATCCATCCACTGCAACCCCAGACTGTGTCACTCCACAACACCGTTACCTGCCCCCCCCCCCCCCCCCCCCCATGAACGCTCACAACTTGTCGAGCTGTTGATGTTTTATCCGCAGAAACATGGCACATCGAAGTAAATGTTTTCTTGCTGTTTAATCAATCGTTTTGCTGATATGTAATTTTTAATAAAAGTATTCAGTTGTAAATGTTTGTTGCTGTGTCAATGTCGTTTCCACATTCTGTCTTCAAAGCACATGAAACACACAAAAGTCCGAATCATCCGAGGAGCAGGTCGATGCAGCGTCACTGAAAGTTATTTTGGGTTGTTGCATCTTATTTTCCGAAATTCGTCAGTAGCTGCAAAGATCTTCGTGTTTCTGCCAAACAGTTTGGAAAACTTCTGCGGACTCCTGGAAAGTTTGTGATTTGGTTTCTCCAAACGTTTTACTCACCAAATGTTCCGGCTTCATCCGGCTGCTGTTTGAGGTTGTTTCTGGTTTTTACGTATAAACACTTTAATTAATCGGAAACATCATCACATCAAAAAAAGTTTAAAACATTAATATCTAGATTAAAAGATTCACTCTCCATTTTTAATACAATTTTTTACTCTTTCATTCTCATTTTTCAAACACAGTCCCACTCTGACTGATTATGCATGAGCCTCCCATGGTTTATAATTACAATGACAAAACAGACCTCGAATTTCAATATAATATGACGAGTTGGATAACTGAATATTCTAGTAACATGGAAACTTTATGTTCCTTTTTCAGACAGGCACCTCCTCCAATCACCTCCATGAGATCATTGTTGAGCCAGGTTAGCTGCAGCTGGTGTGTGTGTGTGTGTGTGTGTGTGTGTTTCCTCCAACAGTGAAATGAAAGCCATTTTTCTGACACCTGGGTCTTCTCTGAATGGCAGTGACTCTCATCTCCTCTGTATTTATTGATAATCCTCAGCCCCTGCAGTGATTCTCCTGTAAGGACAGATTCCTGCCGCAGTCGCTCGACAAGGTCGTCTGCATAAGACTGACATTTTATTTCTCTGTCCCCTGCAGTGGATTGGAGTGAGGCAGAGCTGTCGCCAAACTCGTTCAGCTTTATAAATGATGCATCAGGTGGCCTCACTCCTCACCACGAGATTTTTGATTATCTACCAAGGTTCACGGGTTTGGTTTCGGAGGTTTGTGGAAGACACTGAAGCGACAGAAGTAACCTCGGTGTCAGCTTGTTGCGCTCTCTATATTTATGTTTATTCAACTTTATTTTTCTGATACATTTAGAAACCTGCTTTAGTTCTGTATTACATATTTTTTTTAATCTGAAATATGCAGCTGGCAGTCTGCGACCTTTGTTCCGCCCTGAGTGCTGTCTGCAGGTATCCCCTTCAGGCTGCATGCACCCCAACAACCTCCACCAAAAAAAGGTAAGGTAGCCTGAAAACTAGTGAGAGGTGAAACGCAGGGCAAGAACTCAGTCTGTAGTCTGTGAAAGCACCAGTCCCCACTGGTTTAATAAGCGAAGGCGACTCAGAGGATAATGTCAGCATTTCAGATCTTTTGTCGTCTGGACTGTCAGAGTTCAGAGAGACTTCAGGAGGAAAACCTCAAAACCACAGGATAAAAGTGAGGGTGGTAAAAAATAGACTTTTGAAAAGTGAGGCGTTCATGTTCCCTCACCCACAAAGGAAATGATGCCCTTATCAAATGAAATCAAACAGTGGTGTGGACAAGGCGCTGTATGTGGCGTACTGATGAGAAGACTGAATGAAGCGGTTTCACGTTTAAAGTCGGTGTTTTTGTGGAGATGACAGAGACGTCGGTCGCGAGCTGAGATTGATGCTAACCCTGGTTTTGATTGTTTCTCTGATAACTCATGAAGCAGACGTTCAGCAGGTTTTTACCAGCAGCTGAATGATCCTCAGAGGCGTCATCCTCTCCACAACAAACACACCGGGGGGTTAAAACCAGGAGAAACACTGAATAAAGCTGTTCCACTTTAAAAAATCACTGAACACTGAACTTCAGATCCAGACATGATGACTAGAAATCTGAAACCCAGCTAGAATACGTGGTTGAAAATGAGCGAGGTGACGAGAGTCTATCTACAAATGTGGCCATTTACAGCCTCTGGCAGACGACCACAAGCACACCAAGGACATGATGTCATTGACAGACGACCAATGAAATCACAGATTTCTCTGGTTTAAGAATTGCTGGAAAGATTTGGGATGATGGAAATACCTGACTCGAAAATAAACAAACAAAAAAACATATGACAGTTGTTTGAAGACATTTAAACGTGGAGAAATTACAAATTATAACAAAAAACAAATAAGTAAATGAATGAATTAAAGGGTTTGTATTAGTTCTTTCCGAGTGGAGACAGTAGTGAGGTTCTTTGTACAGCTGAAGAAGTGCAGGAGACACACAGCGGACTCTGTGGCGTTTTGTCATAAATAAAATATGACCGTATAATAATATAACTGTGCTGGTGACGAGCTCCTTCAGCAGCCGCCGGACTCCGTGCGGCGATGTAAGTGTTTGTACCTCGGCCTCCTCGCGTCCGCACCCTGAGCGGCGCCGTGTTTCCTCCCCGCGCCGCTGATAAAGTCCGGTCCTCGCTGTCCTCGTCCCGGCTTTAATTATGTTTTCATTCAGCTCTGAGAGGCGGATCACACCGTCCGGCTTATTATTCCCATTGTTTAGTTCGGCTGAAGTCGGTTTCATTTCCTCCAGCAGCTCGCTGAAGTAAAGCTCAGTCTGTTGTTTGTCTTGCTGTGAGTAAAGACTCTATAAATAATTTGTTTGAATCGTCTCTTTTATATTGAAATGAAATTATTTTTCTTCAGAAGTCGCAGGATTTAGATTTTGGTTCTGATTCTGAGCTTTGCTTTTCTTTTATCATAAGAATGAATGTTTTTATGTCTCAGTAATATTTTATTTTGTCATAAGACTCCTAGAATCTGCAGTTTTCTCATTATGGTGTCTGCAGGGTTTCTTTTCTTTCTTTCTGGTTTGACAGTTCTCGCAGCTGCTGTTTTCTTTCATTTAAGTCAAACCACTTTCCCTTTAGCAGTATTTTTTTCTCTCTGTTGATGTATGAGCGGCGCCCGTGGAACTGATTCTTTGAATATGACATTTAATTTAGCAGGAGTGGTGTTTACACCACCTCTGCTCTCGAGCTCGGAGAGCGGGAGACTGCGGATCGTATTTTTCATTGGGTTTGTTTCTGTCACGTTATCTAGGAAATGTAATGGAGAGACCAAGTCTGACGTCTCCGTGAGCATCTTCTGTATTAACTATTTCCTTCTGGATGAAGCTATGATGTCTTTTTAGGTTTTGGCACAAAGGGGGAAAGTCAGAGTTAACAGCGGTGTTCCAGTATTTAGGCGACCCATCCATCCACTCCAACCCCCGACCCACGTGACTCAACAACATCCTTTATCGTTCATCTGGCGTCAGAAAAGTTAGTTCCCGAAAATTCAACTGAACGCGAGTCGGCGAAAACTTTGTGACACGACTTGTTGGATTGTTGATGTTATAGACGCAGAAACGTGGCAGACGGTGGCTTGGTGGTGAATCAATAACTTTGCAAACATTTCATTTGTAATATGTTATTAGGTTTAAACTGTTAGTCGCCGCGTCAATGTCGTTTCAAGCACATGGACACTGCGGCTGCTAGAGGGGGCGCCGTCACCCGAACAAAAACACGTCCTTCTGGGTCGTCGCATTATTTAACGAGAACGTACATGTCTGGAGTCACTGTGAACCTTCTCTGTATTAAACCAGACCAGAACCTGAACCCAGACCTGAACCCAGACCTGAACCCAGAGCTGAACCCAGACCTGAATCCAGAGCTGAACCCAGACCTGAATCCAGAGCTGAACCCAGAGCTGAACCCAGGAGCTGAACCCAGACCTGAACCCAGACCTGAACCCAGAGCTGAACCCAGAACCTGAACCCAGAGCTGAACCCAGACCTGAACCCAGACCTGAACCCAGAACCTGAACCCAGAACCTGAACCCAGAGCTGTGAGAGTCTCAGCAGCGTGGCCTGTGGTGCAGTGATGAATGATCCACGCTAGTCTGGAAATACAGAGGAGGCACAAATCTGAAAATGAATGTTGACTGTGTTTAATTAAACTGTTGAAGTGAAAAAGAAATTCTCACACACACACACACACACACACACACACACACACACACACACATACACACACCACTGAAATCTAATCATAACTCAGTGTGGGAGTGGTAGGAGTGTGTGTTGTCTCTGTGGTAATTACCTACATTGTGTGAATGTGATCGGGTCAGTCAGTTGTTGTTTGTGTGGAACAGCACGGGGACGCGGCGCTGATCCGATCAGCTCTTCCTCCCTCATCTCCGTCACCTCCTCCTCTCCTTCTTCTTCTTCTCCCCCCGTCTCCTCGTCTTTCTTTGCTTCGAGTGATGGAGTCTTTTTCATTTTGGTCCGTGTGAGAGAAGAAGGTAAACGCAGGGTCAATTGATATTTATATGGAAATGTTAGCGGGCCTCCGTCAGCGTCGTCTCATTGTGAAAATATAAATATACAGGTGGATTTCGATAGACGGAGTGAGCTAAAGAGTTTCACTAGAATAACTGCCAGGGAAGGCAAACCTGACAAGGTTTTGGGGCCTCAAGGGGAAAACGGGGGCCCCAGACGGCCCCTACTTTTGGCACATTTTGCAGTGACATCAATAAACCCCCCCCCAAGTGGGGCCCCTGATGACGTGTGTTGTGGCTAGCGTCTACCGATGGCATGCACGTGAGGCGTTTAAGGAACGTGTAAATTGTAGCTTCTACCAATAGTCTGCACGTGAGGCGTTTAGGGAACATCTGGTCTGCACATCTGGTTACCTGTGTCATGCTTCTGCCGTAGACCTTTACAAGTTGAACACTGAGGTGTGAGGCGCCGTGACCTCAGTGGGTGAACACAGATGAAAAGTTAGCATGAGAAAAGTCCCGTGTGGCGTGAGATCCGTGTCGAGTCTCTCGTCTCGGCGGCGGCCCCGCGGGAGGTCAGGACTACACCTGTGAGCCGGTGACAGGTACGCCGGCGTGCCGCCTCAACTCGCATGTTTCAGTCCCGTGTTTCTAATGTTTCCTTCACACTGATGTCAGTCATTAGCACATCAAACACAGACGGTGACAGACTGAGAGAAAAAACTCTTTTTTCCCTCTTATAAAAAAAATAATAAGATAAAAACCTCACGCAGCTCGAACTGTATCTCACAGTGTGTGTTTTGGCAACGCCTCCTGCTTCTTTCTGAAAAACATACAATCTATTTCCCCTGTTAGTGTGTTCAGACACATATGAAAGTGTGTGTGCGTCAGTGTGTGTTTGATGGTGTTTCTGCTTCTTGCATCACTCCTCTACCACAGGAAGGTCTGATGGACACTTTGAATCCACGAAGGGAGCTGTCTGTCTGCGTCTGTACGTCTGTCTGTCAGTCATCGCCGGATATGACGGCTCCTATCCTCACAACACACACACACACACACTTACAACATAATTGTCCCTCAGCGTCGTCTGTCAGGCTTAAGAAGGAGCCTGAGACGCTTGTCACTCCCAGTATTGACCTTTCTCGCTGAGGATAGACTTGGCGTGTCAAACGCAGGTGTACAACACATGGAAGAGCCGAACAGTTGTAACCTCTTTGACGACGGATTTAATTCTGCGTTTAAGGTCCATTTTTAAAACCTTAAACATCCCAAACACGCTGCAGCTGAGACGCCGCTGTGACTGTGAGGTTCAATCTGTCCTATAGGAATCGTTCTTTCCTTTGCTGCGGCGACAGACGCGGCTGCTTTTTGGAGTTCAAAGGAACATTTCAATCACTGCTGAGAAGAAGAAGAAGAAGAAGAAGAAGAAGAAGAGGAAGAAGAAGAGGAAGGACACATAAGGAAACACAACCTCCTAAGAGATCTACTCTTTCTCCCCCTATGTAAAGCAGAAGAAAAATAAGGTTGAATTCAAAGGGAGACTGGATGATGGTTAATATCTGTGTGGTTGTATCAGTTCTTCTACAGTCTGATCTTCAGTATTTCATTGCTGTTGTTTTCTGTCGTGTCGTCGTTGTTGTTGTTGTCGCCGCGGCGCTCGCTGTTATTTTGGTGCTTGTTGTTGTGGTATCTGAGAGGAAACGTGTCCCATCTCCCGCTGGAGCGTCACATCAGTGGATCAGCACGGCGTCTCCACAGCCCTGATTTCCAGTATTTCCCGTCTGATTACGACATGTGTTCGAGAGCAAACAAGAGCGCCTCTTCGTCTTTTCTTTCCAGGTGTGTTGCCGACTGATTGCACTTTAGCGACTTTAAGGCTCCGCTCAGAAAGTATCTGCGACTTTTTAAGGTTTTTTTTATTCAGGAATAAACACATATGTATTTCACGGCGTTTCATTCAGTGTCGGTTGAGATTTTTCCCTCTGGACCGAGCTGTGATACGACCCAGCTTCGTCTCCGTTCTCAAGGCGTCAGTCTCCTTTAACCCGAGCGTTGGTCGGATGTCATCTCTGTGATGAAAGGATTTTCAGCCCAGCCTGAGTGTGTCCGACCAACCCTTTGTAAACTAGTTGTGTGAAGCAGGCTGAACCTTTCAGCAGGTGTAATGACTGCGAGCGGCACCCTGCCAAAACATGAAAGAGGCTGCGCTCGCAATAGGTGCTTATCAGAATCGACATTTACAATCCTTTTGTCCCACGTCTCAGCGAAACCCAACATTCAATTAATCCATTCATGTCGTAATCTACCAGGAATGTGCGCTCGCATGTTGCAGCAAATTCAAAAGACGAAGTGGATTCATTGTAATAAATGTGGAAATGAAAGTTTTCAACAACAACACAGTTCGAGGGGCTTTAACACAAAAACAAGAGGCACAAAGAGCCTGAAGGACAGAAAGAAAAGGCTGCATGTGTTTTAGACGTAGTAATGTGACTGTGTCCACAAAGTGTTTGATCCTGTGTATCTGCAAGTTTCTTTGTTTGCTAGCACCATATCTCAAAAACCACTTAATGGGTTTCTATTAGTTTTAAGTTAAGTTTTGCTATTGCTACATAGCTAGCGTTAGCATTAACAGCTGTTTACTGACCAGTTTTGCCGGAGAGATTAGAGCAGTGCTACGTCTTCAGGGCAGACTGGACGCTACAGTGACTCGGTATCGGAAAAGTGACAAGATGGGCTAGCTAGTTAGCATGCTAACTTCCGTAGATGTAGAGAAGTGATCTCGGTGAGTCAAGGAATGAAGTCTGATGCTGAACTCGCAAAGGGAGTTCTTCTACTCTGGTAAGTAAACAGCTGTTAATGCTAACTTTAGCTACATAGCAAAATGTAAAAAAATAGCTCCTTTAAAGTTTTATCAAACGTTTGGACAAAAAAACACAGCTGCCTCTAAAATTTTCACCCCACTTCCTGTCTGAACACAGTCACAGCTGGGTGTGGCCTGTTGTACTTGTGACCACACCCAGCTGCGATGTAGCCTAGAATTTAAAAGCTGCTGCTGGAAAGTCTAATAAAACATAAATGATCCAGTATCAGTCAAGCACAGAATATAAACACACCTGTATTCACATGAACTGAACATGGACTCGGGCCTTTATTCATTTCTCTTCCCTGAAGACCTTCGCTGTAAAACGTGTTGACTTTCATGAAGAGAGACTGAGCTGAAGACCGGCGCAGTGACTCCATCTATTATTCATTTTATTCTTATTTATTTATACAATTTGAGAATTTACGGCGTGTTGTCACAGAGCACATTTATCTGCCTATTGTGACGGATTTGCGTCTAAACCTGGCACTACTACTTTTAACCACATGACGAAACCTCCCGCTGTTCGTTTGTAATCGCAAAATTTCTTTAAACAACACGCTGCAGTCGTCTTTTTTCATTCTCTCTCTCTCTCTCTCTCTCTATTTTTCTTTCATGCTCACTCCCACTTTCTTAATGAATTGAAGAGATATTTATATCTGCAGCGAGTCGTTTCATTAGATCACCGAGGCTCACCTCCACCTCCGACACGCACAAACACACAAGGGTCTAAATGTGAATGCAGATAGGGTGGAGGCCTGTCACTGTTCACAATGAGACAAACAAGACAGATTGAAAACCTGAAGACTAAGCAGCCTGAAGGAGAGAGAGAGAGAGAGAGAGAGAGAGAGATGCAGTGAAATCACAGGCTGAAAACACATAATTTGTCATGTGAATGACAGACTGTCTCCATTCGTCTCGTCTTCCTCCTCTCTGTTCTATTCTTCCTCCACTCCTCCTCCTCGTCTTCATTTCATCTTCATTACTGTGTGTGTGTGTGTGTGTGTGTGTGTGTGTGTAGATGTTTGACAGATTGGTGTCAGTTCTGCTCTGCTGAGACTCCCTCTTTCTCTTTCTGTTCGAAACTCATCCCCGATCGTTGTGTCATGTAAATTTCTACATTATGAATCACGTTGTTAAAGACACACACTCTGAATTTGTTGCACCCCCCCCCAAACAAAAAAATAAGAAAGAAAGAGAGAAAGAGAGATATTGCTAAGTGTTGGCAGTGAAATTAAGAGGCACTTTACAAAGTCAGAGTCAGTGTGAGCGTCTGACTCGCTCTGTGAAAGCCTGAAAGACAACACCATTTAAAGGTAAATTATAGCTCCACTTCCATGATGACGGCTTTTCAAGATGGTGGAGATAAAGAAAAAAAAGAAAAAATCGTCACGGACAGCTTGAATCTTTGTGGCGCATGTGTGTTTTTTAGGATTCAAATGTCTGAAATTTGATGCTTAACCACAAAAAAAACCCCAAAACCTGTGAAAAGTTTCTCTGACACAAAGAGTCGCATCTGAAACTTTCTACCAATCTGCATTTTCAGCCGTGAGTTAGTTTTCTGTTGTGTCTCCGTGTGGCCACATACAAAGTGACGTGACTGACGTACTTCAACTTCCTGTATTTTTTCTTTATTCAGAGGTTAAATGTCGTTAAGATAAGCTCCACTCAACCCACTCATCAAAACAAGGAGCTGAAATATCTGGATGTGAAATGAAGCATCTTTTTTTAAAATAAATATTCTGACAATATCTGCAACAACAGTTCTGTTATATCCTCAGATCAAACCAGCCCACCTTGTTCTGCGTCTATCACCACAACCTGCCCTGAACACCTTCATACCTGTTCCCATTTCCCTCATCAGCTCCCCGCTGCATTTATCCCAGCACAGTTTCCCCCATGTTGTGTTTCACCTGCTCAACCCTGCGAATGAAGCTGCTTGAGCTCTGTGACCGTCTTCCATCATCATAAATACACTTTACATTAAAGCTCCTCCAGTGTAAAGGTGTGTGTCCATGTGTAGTGTGATTATAGATCAGCTCTAGCTTCTATATTAATACTGTGAAAGTATCAAAGCCTCAGTCCACAGAGAAATGCACACAGCCTGTATTCA
>NW_019522514.1:8360-26104 GCF_002814215.2 Seriola lalandi dorsalis | reverse complement strand
ATCACTCAGAAAACAGTCAGCCAATCAGAAGAGAGGCTCAGAGCCTCCTCTCTTCTGATTGGCTCACCGACCTGTTGTTACTAGAGCTCCAGAGAGAAGCCTGAGAGAGGAGATGTAAAACTACACTGAGATGGTTTTTATGTCTTCTGATGGATCAACACTTCAAATAAAACACAGAAGAAGAAGAAAAGAGCTTTAAGGACACTGTAACTTGCAGACACTTTATTTTCACGTTTTGACACAATAGACATGGTCCACGTTTGATTTGCTAATTTATCTGGTGAAACAAAATGTAACACCAGAGACAAAAAGCTAAACTATTTTTTTCTTTTTATCCACGTCTTAGTGTTTTACTTCCTGATATAAAAGTGTGAAGAATTCAAATTTCAGTCTGACTTTAAATATTCAAACAATCCTGCCGAGCACAGGTGTTAAAGACCTTTTCTTTTTCTCCTTCCTCCTTATGAGCACGGCCTTTAAATAATTGATCAGGGATAATCATTTTAAAGTAGTGAACATGTTAAACCCTAATGGTAGTTTAAGAGGATTAATCTTCACAGTGGTTAACAGGATTTAACTTCCTGCATATCAGCAGGATTAATTTATAGTATCATAATGAGCTAAAGTCTCTCACGTAACTGGCAGCAGGATTAAGTCCTACATCATAGTTTAACCAGATCAGCTGGTAAACAGAATCAGTCACGGCGTGGATGAACTCTCCCATCATGCAACATGTACACCTCAGTGTAATGGTCAGCCAGCCCCCCCCCCCCCCCACACACACACACACACACAAACACACACACATTAAGCAGTGTGATTAAAATAATCCTTTAGTGAATCATGTGTTTTATCGTCTGATTCATCCGTCGTCGTCTCTGATGAAACATTTATCTCAGCCGTCGCTGTTAATTTGCAGTTCATTCACACAGACTTGTCAGAAGTATGTTTAAATGTGTCACATTAGCGGGATGGATTCACACCGAGCTGCAAACTGCGACCTCGCCGTGTCACCGCGACGGCGACCAGAGAAATAAAGAGAGAAAATATCAGGTGAGTTTAAGAGACAGAAACAAGGAGAGAGAAAAGTCTTTTTCTGCCTTTGGGCGACTGTGTCACTGTTTGTCCTTGTGTTTCTGCTCTGTTGTCTGTTTATTTCATTATTCTCTACCTCTACTGCACCGGGTGTCATCTCCCTTCATCACCATGAACACACACACACACACACACACACACACACACACACACACACACACCGTCCTATAAAATAAAACAGAAATGCTCAAAAACTACAGCTGTGTTTCAGCTCATTTCGGAGACTCCTTCAAATGCTTCCTTCGTTAGGCGGGAAAACGACGGATCCAACAGGTAGATCCTTCGTGGTCCGACCAGAGACAGGTGAGAAAGGACACGGCCTACTTACAGTCATTTCCTGTTTCTGTGTCACATGGTTTCTCCACCTCCACGCCCTCCTTCAGGAGAACAGACGGGAGGAGTGAACCCGATCACAGATTATGATCAGATATGATATGACAGATCCTCTGAACCTTCTGACATTAAATCGACATTTTTCAGACTTTATTTGAGATTTTGTTTTTGTCTTCAGCAACAAACTCCCGCGAGATCTCGCAGCTGTTCATCTGTCGGTTCTGGTTTCACTCCCGCAACCGCAGAAGATTAGAGCGTCCAATACGTGCAGCATGAATTAAAAGTTTAAACTTGAGTTTATTTGCTTAATAGGAACTGTTGTTGGAGGGAAAACAGAGAGTATTATTAGACTGATATTTGATCTTGTTCTGGGTTGAATTCTGTATCTAGTGTTGTATTGTGTTGTGCAATCACGACCACGCCCCCTCAGGAGACAGGAAGTGTTCACCATTTCTTACCATCGCCGCTGCTTGTAATGAGTCATCTTCTTTATAGAGGATCTTTGGTCCGACCTTTCCGCGGCCGTGGATGAATATAGCGGTCTCGTTTCGGCTCGATCGTCGGGGGCAACGCCTCCCTGGACCTCGTCCTCCCTCGATTTGAGACAGTTCAACATATTTGTTTTTAAAGATTTCCGTCTTCTGTAGAAACCAATGACAAAGTGGGATGTTTGAAAGTTTTAAGAAACCAACTATCACATTGTTAGTTTTGGTCTTTTTATGGGATTTAATAATAATAATAATAATAATAATAATGTACCTATGTTCAGGCGCCTGCAGGAACATTTATTATCTTCCAGTTGTTGGCGTCTATTGTCCTGTGGGACTTTGTGTTTGAAGCTTTTTCATGTTCGAATTTGAAGAGAAAAGTGACGAAGGAACAATTATGTAAAAGAGATTAGGTGTGAAACTGTGAAGAGGGAGAGAGAGAGGAGACCCAGATGCTCCCTCCTCCTCCTCCTCCTCCCCTCTGTGGAGCTCCACCCGGCTCCTGGTGCCCTGAAGGCGGCAGCAGAAGGACAAAACCAACGCACCATCTGAGCCCGGAGCAGCCAGGGGGCGCTTCATTTACGCTACAGAGCCTCCCCATTTAACACTGCACAACACCCTGCAGCGTGCACGCACACACACACACACACACACACTGGTTTATTGTGCTTGTGAGGACTCTGCATTGACTTCCATGAGTTTCCTCGAGGCTCAGTTTGACCTCCGCCACATGAAAAAACCAGACATCCTGTTTTATCTCAGGACAGTCCTGTGTTTTAATAAAATATCTGGATTTTTTTTTTCTCCCATAGTTCAGTGCGTCTCCGAGTGTGTGACAGTTCAGACTCCTCAGCTTCTTCCTGTTGCTTTCATCTTGTTTCTTGGTTTTGACACAGCTCTGGAAAAACTGTCAGTTTTCTCTCTCAAGTCTTTCCACCATTTATTACGGATTTGACATTTTTGTATTTTTATTTGACAGCAGTGGTACGACCCTCTGTCCACCAACACCAACCTAGTGCCAGGTCTGCGCCGCTGTTGGTGCCAGTTCGAAGCTCATTCAACTCATGAACCAGTTTGCTTTTCCATGGACGAACGAGCTGCCATCGAGCCACGTTATTATGTCGTCATTATGCCTCCAGTTTCCCGCCAGTGCTAGCGATAAGCACAACAATGGCGGACTACATTATATCTTTAAGTTTTGCTTTCACAGCCACACTGAAGCTCCGGTTTTTCCGTCTTCGTCTCTGGACTGACAGACTCGGCGCTACGCTAGCTGTTTTATTGTAAAAATGGCGTTCAAGACGTTGTGTGTTTTTCCCATCAGCCACAAGGGGCAACAACGAGCCCAAAAAAAGTATTTTGAAAAGCCGAACAGAGGTGAGATCTCTGTTTGTACTCCCGGTTAAACTCCCCCACCGTCACTGAATCTCGCAGCCGCTCAACCGAACTACAACAATGGTTTTTCATAAGACGTGAGCGACAACGGCTTCGATTTCCCCCGTTGATGGATCACGCAAATTTATATTTGGGTCTGATCTCAGAGCTAGAAAGTTTATCAAGTGTTTCAAGTGTGTGTGATGTGAGTTTGTGTCCGTATTAACGCTGCCTCGTTTCCCTGATCTATACGACAAACAGCCGTGAAAAAGTAATTAAAAGGAGTTGGAGGAGTTTGCTGCTCTGAGACAAATACCTGCCTGAGGAGGAAAAACACTCTTCATCACTGTCAGGAGAGGAGGAGGAGGAGGAGGAGGAGGAGGAGGAGATGGAGGAGTAATACTGGCTTTATCAATGCTGAGAGAGGGGGAGAAGAAAAGGTGAGAAAGAGAAAGTTTATTTCATAAACAGAGTGATGAAACAGAGGAGGTTTTATTACAGTGTAAAGGAGAGGAGAAGGTTTATCACTGCAGAGGGAGGAAGAGGAGAAAAGAGGAGGAGATGGAGGAGAATAACAGGTTTTTATTATCACATCAGGAAGAGGATGGGAAAGGGTAGCGGAGGAGAAATGAAAGAGGAGAGAGAAACAAATAAAGAAGTGATGAAAAAGGAGATAAGGAGAGAAGAGAACATTTGTTATAACCAAGAGGAAGAGAAGGAAAAAAAGACTTGGCCACTTCATTTCCTGAGATAGGTCTCCCTCTCTCAGCAGATGATCGATCAGATGATCAATCGTTGTGACATCGACATCATCGAGCCTGCCCATTGGCTAGCTGTCCTCCGCTCCGGGCCGGATGACCTCATTGGCCGAGCGATCGATCGGCTCTATCGGGGGCCTGTCTGCCGGGGCTGCTGATGGCTGGATCGGGGATTGATTGGTCGGACCGGTCGCTCGGTTCCATCACTGTGATCAGGATCGACGGACACGCCGCGGAGCGAAAGGTTTTAATTTAACGGACAACATGTTACCGAGCAGATATCAAACAGAGAGCATGGGTTCAATGACGCTAACAGACGAGCGGACGAGACCAGAACGACAAGATGATTCAGAGATGAACAGATGATAATGTTTCATTTCCTCGAGTCATTTCAAGTATGAAATACTTATTGATATGATACAATTTAATTTACACTGAATCCCAGTGGTGGAAACATTCCCATCAGCCTCAGCTGCTAATTAGCAGTTGTTAGCATGCTGAACAAAGTTAGCATACTGATATTATCATTTAGTTCAAAGCACCACTGTGCCTCATTCGATGGTCCCATTTCCTGACTTCTGTGTGCGCGTGTTTTTAAAGGAGCTAGTTGTAAGTTTTTGCTATTGCTACATAGCTAACGTTAGCATTAACAGCTGGTTACTTACTAGTCCTCATGGGAACTTTAGCCATTGTTGCGTTTACTGGGTGAAAGGTTATAATACGTCCTCTGAGCAGACAGTACAATACAGTGACTCGGTATCGGAAAGTGCCAAGATGGGCCGACCGGGCCAGAGCTAGCTGGTTAGCATGCTAACTTCAGTAGCAGAAGAGAAGTGATAGAAGGTATTGATCAGATTTTTATGGAGTTGACGTATTGAATAGAAGCAGTTTGAGGTCTTGGAACTGAGACTGTGTTTTCAAGCTGTGTTGTCCAGCATTTATTAATACCACTGTGTGTGTGTGTGTGTGTGTGTGTGTGTGTGTGTGTGTGTGTGTGTGTGTGTGTGTGTACGTGTACCTGCTTTGTTCCTGTATTTGTTTGCAGGGCACAGTTTCTCCTTGTTTGGCTGGAGAGGATTGTCTCTCTTGTTCTCTCATAATTGTGTGCATTGTATCTGAATGTGTAGTGTGTGTGTGTGTGTGTGTGTGTGTGTGTGTGTGTGTTAGTATGTAATGTGTGTATGTGTGTGTGCGTGTTGTGCATATTATCAAGAGCTCATGAATTATTGAGTTCCATTTAGAACCCTTATCACAATCCCTATGGCAACCAGGCCCACGGGGCGCACGCACACACACACACACACACACACACACACACACACACACACACACACACACACACACACATACACAAACACAAACACACTTCTTGTTCAGATGCCTGGTGTGTCTGTGTGTGTGTGTGTGTGTGTGTGTGTGTGTGTGTGTTTATTGTCGTTGTTGTACTAAAGCTCCCAGTGGCCTCTGTTTGTCCTCAGTCCAAACTGGACATTATGTTGGACTCGTGTTTTATTCATGTGTGTGTGTGTGTGTGTGAGTGTGTGAGTGTGTGTGTGTGTGTGTGAGTGTGTGAGTGTGTGTGTGTGTGAGAGTGTGTGTGTGTGTGTGTGTGTGGAGCTGCTGCTGCTGCTGCTGCTCCGTTCCAATGATCTGATGATGTTTTCATGTGTTTGACTGAACTGTTACAAAACACCTGAGACGACCTGCAGCTCACTGAGCCAACGGAGGATCGGAGGGGCGGCGCCCTCTAGCTGCAGGAAGAGGAAAGTTCAGGCTGTGTGATTGACAGTCAGAGCTCAGCCTTCATTAATCAATATACATGTATTAAATGGTGGATTATTAAAAGGATAAAAAAAACTTTGATAGAGAGACCCCTAGTGGCAGGAGTTATGTACTGCAGCTTTAAGATCATTTTGTCACAGTGTGAGGAAGAAACAAAGGATCTGAGGAAACATGGAAAACCAACATTGAATCTCATCAAACGCTTCAAAGCACCTGGAGGAGGTCGGCTTAACGGAAGGCGCTGTACACCTGTGTGAATATGACTGGGTGTTACTCATCAGCTGGTAACCAAACAGCTGATGAATGAAGCATGAACTAAGACAATGTTCCACATCTGTATTTTCTGTCACTGTGTGTGTCCCTTAACGTTTGAACACTTCCTGCCATCACACACTCGTCTCTATTTTACCTTCTATTCTATTCGATTCTTCCATTTGATCTGTCTCAGCAACACACACACACACACACACACACACACACACACACACACACACACACACAGTGTAATGTTAATAAGAGATGCAGCCTAGTAGTTTTATAGCTCCTCTTAAAAGAGATTTACTGAGTCGGAGAGAGAATTAGAGATAGAAAAAGTGAGTTATCTCTTTTATTTCTCCCGTCCTTAGTGTGTGTGCTTTTCTCAAACAGAATGTACTTTAAAGGAAGAACAGAGGAATAAAAGGGAGAGAGAGATCTATCAGTCATATTTCTTCAGCAGCTTTTGTTCAATCCCAGAAAAAAAAAACAAGCAAACTATGAGACGACAACGACAAACATTAAAGCAGTAATGTAAACAAAAAGAGAACATTGTGAGACGCTGCAAAAGTCCACAGATGATAAAGGGACAGAAACAAAACATTAATAAACAAAGAAGCAGAAGGAATTAAAGTTAAACAGAAAAAAAAAGTGTTGAGTTCGCATTGTAATTCCTCCTGGGTCAAAGAAAAGCAAACGAACATGCTAATGCTCTGGTAGCGCCCGTGTTAGCTCTACTGAAACTAACCTTTGTGTAAATATGTCAGCCTCTTGGGACCATGAACGTCTGGGCCAAACGTCATGTCCATCCAATAGTTCTTAATATATTTCTGTAACAAACAACAATATCCACCTCATGAGGGCTAGAGGAAAAGTCATGGGAATCACCAAGGTCTGTCGCATTTATCCTCTGGGAACCATGAATGGCTGTGTCAAGTACATTTTAAGATACATTTACATTTAGTTTTACATACATTTAGTCATTGAAATTCATCCTCTTGTGACCATGAATATTTGTAGTGAATTTTGTGACAATCAACGTGATAGTTGTCAAAATATTTCCCTTTCAACCTCATGGTGAGAAGTCTGACGATCACCAGTCAGTAGGGTTTGTCCTCTGGAGACCATGAACGTCTTTACAGAAGTTAATGGCAAATCATCAGATAAGTGTCAAAATATTTTGTTTACATCCTCATAGTGAGGAGAAGTCAGAGGATCACCAGAGTGATTGGGGTTCATCCTCTGGGGATCATGAATGTCTGAAGTAAATTTCATGGCAATCCATCCGATATCTGTCAAAACGTTTTCCTTTCGACCTCATGGTTGGAAGTTGTTGGATCACCAGTGACAGGGGTTCGTACAGAGTTTCATTCATTTATCCGATAGGATTCAGTTTATTAGGAACACCTAGCTAAAGCTAATGCATGCTAACACAACAGTCCAGTACTAAATCCTCCTTCATGAAGGTTATAATGTTCAGTTTGTGTTGAAGCTAATCTGGATTCAACTGTAATCTCGTTTGTTCTTGTTGTCCAGACAGAAGTCAGCAGACAGGATGACACCTTGGTATCTGGAAATTTGCAGGACAAGATAATTAATCAGCTAATTGGAGCAAAAATAATCAATAACTAATCGGTTGCAGCTTCATGGTTTATAGTATCAGTTTCAGCTGCTTTAAAACACATAAAGACTGACAGGTGTGTGTGTGTGTGTGCTTCTTAATTTATGATCTTTGACTGACCTTTAATATCTGTAACACACACACACACACACACACACACACACGAGCTCGACCCTGTTTGGTCAAATTAAAGTCATAAATTGTGTTTCCATTAACGTCCTATTGACTGGTTTGAGTTTATTCCAGCAGAGAGGAGGTTCAACCCTTCAGCCTCTGTTAAACAACTCTCCACCTGTGTGATGATGGAGGGGTGGAGAGCGAGGAGGAGGAGGAGGAGGAGGAGGAGGAAGATGAGGAGGAGGAGGAGGATGAAGAGGATGAAGAGTGGGGGAGAGAAAGAAGACAGGAAAAAGGAAAAATAAGTGACGGAAGAAGAAGAGTTGTGAATATTCATCCTTGAATGTAATGACGATAAACTTCACCTCCATAAATCACTGTCTCACACACACACACACACACACACACACACACACACACACTCACACACACACACACACACACACACACACACTGCAGTCTAATTTAGAGTGTGTTATCAGAGCAGCAGACGAGCTGTTGATCCACTGACCTTTGGCAACGAGAAAAAACTGTCTCACTCTCTTTAAGTTTGTCTCCGTCTTTCTCTCTCTCTCACACACACACACACACACACACACACACACACACACACACACACACACACTAACTTCCTCCTCTCTCCTGAGGAAAACACTTTGCTGACTTGTGATAATGACGCCGTCTAACTTCACGTTTTTCCTCGGCTCTGTTCCATTTCCATTAAAATGCTTCGTTCTTCTCTTTCTCTGCCTCGTCTTTTCTTTTGCCAGTTCCTCCATTCATTAACCGTCTTCACATTTAATTCACTTCCTCCACCCTTCCTTTATCAGCTCCTCCTTTCCTTCACCACCCTCCCCCCTCGTCACATTTCTTTCTCTTCTTCCTTCCTTTTTCCATTCTTCTTCTTCTTATCTGTGGGGAATAAATGATTAACTGACGCGTCTTGCCGAGAAAATATTGAATATATTGTGTGTATTTTCTCAATAACTGGCCTCCATTACCATGAAGTGTTGTCTGCAGCTGCATAAAGACTCAGTAATGAGCCTTGATACGACACAGCTGTGTCCCATTTCAGGTCCCGCCTCCATCAGAGTCTCTTCGCAGCGCGACCTGTTGCAGAGACTCAACAGACGTGAGGAGTTTTGAGTTTTTACTTGTTGCTTGCTGAGAGGCGGCAGCGGTCGACGTCGCGGCTGTCGCTTGTCTATCGGCAGTTTACTGGTTTTTACGAGTTGATGAGGAAAATTCTGCAACAAGAGAGGAAGTGTTATTCAGGTCTTTATTTGGGCTGCTAGAAATGAATTAAAATAATAATGAATAAGCCACACCCCCAGAAGAAGCAAATACCTGGGTTGAAAAATGAAGCCAACATTGAAGAAGCAGTTCCTCTAACGACCACTAGAGTCTGGCTCCAACAGAGAGTCAGTCCCCATAGACTCCCATGTTAAAATGTCCAACTTTACAGCAGAAATAAACATGTTTACAGCCTGGTACAGAAACTGTTTTGGTCTCTAGAGCTAATTTCCTCCTTCATGACACCTGTTTATAAAACTCACCTGTTTACATTTTATTCAGGACTAAAGTTATAAGGATTGAGGGCGTGGCCTCTTTGAGTGACAAGCTCGGCTTCACACAAGCTCCACCTCTTTACCCATTTTTGGATTTATACTTCGTCACCGCACTTTTCCCTTTGCTGCTGTCATAATCACTACGACCACTAGATGTCGCCTAGCAACAAAACGTAACTACGGATCGTAACAACCTGCTGCAGAGACGACCTATGGGCTTGTTTCTCACAGGACAGTCTCTCTGTGCACGTGGAAGCTACCGAGATGCAACATGGAAACTAAGGTCATAAAAACACATGAACACATCCACATCGCTGCAAATCCAAATAATTGAGCTATAAAAATAATTAACTCGTTAATCAGGAATTCCTCATTCATGCTCCCTGGAAATAAAACTTTTAAGATGAAATACTTCCCTCCTCCGCCTGAGGAAGTCGACATCACCACCTCTTTGCCTGTAAAAACACATAGAGATGAAATGTGATGCTGCTTTTCATAGAAACAGAACTGATCGTTTCATTTCTCTTAATGGAGCCTCAGATACTGAAGGAAACGTCTCAGTTCTGCAGTTGAAAGGAGCGTTTTTTTTTTCTCTGCATATTTATGGAGGTTTTAATGATGATCATGATATTTTCAGAAAGAGTGAGTCACAGTCGGTACGAGCTCCTGCAGCGGCTCAGTGGACGGAAGTTTGTCCGGTGTCCGGTGAGGATGAAACATTTCCTGCTGTCACAGCTTTCCACGGTGTCAACACCTTTACGCTCAGACATTTGACTCAGATGTAAGAAACAAATCATATCTGTGAAATGAGTTTTCATGTTCGTATTTATTTATTTTATTTATGTTTTTGCAGCACAGTTGTTATTTCCTCTTTTCATTCATGCACAGATATTCGTCAGACGTCCCACTTCAACTCGGGTAAACATTTTCTTTCATTAAATCCGTCCTGGAAAACGTATTGCAGCCACTTACATGCAGAATGACTGCATTTCTGAGAAGTTTAAATCGTCCCTGAAACTGCGATATGTGCGACACTCATAGGAGAAATGTAGTGACTCGGCTCCTCCTCAAACATCTTGTCTGGTTTTGAACTTGAACTCATCTCCTACTCGTCCCATGTTGTTGTGTGTGTGTGATTACATGACCAATTTGTGTCTGGTGTGTTTAGGAGAACGAGCTTCAGGGTCAGTTCGGCTCCGTCTCCGGCTGCAGCTTTTCCCTCTAGATTGATGAAAAATTGAAGAAAAACTGACCTTGTTTGCTGGAAATATTTTCCCTACACTTTACTTGCGTGCTGTAAAACTGACAGAGGGACATCAAATATTGATTTCCCCTCCTTTCTCTCCAGCTCTTCATCTTATTGACTATGTTTTTGTTTCCTGAACCCCAGCAGGAAACCGGCTGATCCGGATTTCAGACGCCCGGACGCGAAGACGAATGAAAAAGTTATGTAAATTAAGATAAATCGGATAATATTACCTTTTGCGATACATAATGAGTGATATAATTTTTCACCAAGCAGCTAGGGCCTCGGTTCCCCTGGTGTTTTAATGATCCGGCTCCCTATAGATCCTGTGCTGAAGCCAGGAGCCTCATTGATCACGGAGCTACGAGCCAGCAGCCCGCTGAATTAACATATTCATTTCAGCTGGCATTTAGCTGCAGAGAGACAGATGGAGGGAGGGACGGCGGTCATGAGGGAAAGTGATGGAGGAAGCAAGGAGGTGGAGGAGAGAGAGAGCATGAAGAGGAAGATGAGATAGAAGTTTAATATCTCACTGAAATTACATTTAGTGCGGCGGTGGAATTAAAGGTAAAGAAGAACGACGCGTTTAAACATTTTCATCCGTTTCTTTCCTCGTGGACGTAAATGTCTGACGGAGAATCGGTGAATCCATCAGCACCAACTTCACCACTGTTAACACGATGAGACTCCACCGGCAGAATCATACAGTGGAAACAGTTACTGCACCACATCCATCACTAACGCTGCTGCAGCTCCGCCAACAGCCACTTACAACTATTTATTGATTTTGATGTATTGACAGTTTCTATTGGTTTTGTCTCATTTCGTCTCTTTTATGTTCAAACCCGATTGTTTTTGCTCAGGTTCGTTATTATTTGTCCGCAACTCAAACTGCTGTGAGTTGGAATGAGTTAGAAACATGAAACTTCCCCAGTCAGCCACACGGTGGCGCTGTAATCAAAGCCACTATTGGAAAGGCCAACCCCCCCCCCACCCCCCCACCGATTACCTGATTGACTTGAAATGTGACACACAGGCCCAGCTCAATGTTCTCCACAAAAAAGCCAATTGAACCATTTAAAATCTACCAGATAGATTTTTTTTGCTGATTTGCATAATTTGAAAAACAGCAAAATGAATATAACCTTTTGTTACCAATACCACATTTGGTTTCCTGCCTTGGGGGAGTGAGAGACTTGTTTTCATTGGAAATTAGCAAGATTGGTCAAAAACATGGCCGCCATCAACCAAGGGCGGGGCTTAGCTAATATTGACCATGACACATCTGCAGGTTGTGATTGGGAGTAGTTCTACCAAAGCGTAACGGCTGCTTCTCTCTGTTGAAAGCAAAAGGGTCAGAACCCGGGAACTGCCGTTTTTCATGTTTCTACTTTTTGGGTCTTTCATGTGTAATCAGTCGCCGCAGCACCGGAGGTCAATGTAACATCAGAGAGACGCTGGACTCTAACCTCTATGTTTTGGTTGGAAATAAAAATCAGGTTACATTTATTAATTCCATCCATCCATCCATCCATGTTCCTCTTTCTTATCTAGTGAAGATGCAAGAGAAATGAAATTCTCAGTGAATTCCAGATGAGTAAAGATCCTCTACAACTTTGTAAAACTGCTGCAGAAGCTTCTCACACTGAACGCAGCTCAGAATAAATAGCTGTGGAGAAAGAGATGGAGGTTTAAAATGAACTGATGAGGGTTTTGTTAGGAAGAGACTGTTAATGAATCAGCACTGATAAGATCTGATGAACTCCTGATTGGATGAATTTTATCCCTGGGGATCAATGATAGACGCAGTTAGTTCCTCTGTCTCTTAATCAAGGCTTTTTGTTTAGGGCAGCTTTGACGAAGGTGCTCCAACTTTCACCCACAGCATAATTAATGACAACACACACACACACACACACACACACACACAGTGGTTATTCATTCTGCTGTTACTTTATACTGTTGTGGTGTTGTCATGTTCCGTCAGTTTGGCGACATCTTGGTGGCGCCAACACAAAGGGCTCTGACAACCCAACACTGGGTCGTCCGACAACAACGTTGAACCAACTCTTCTTCTGCAGGTTCCTGCGTCGGCCACTAAAATACATGCAAATGTACTGTACATGCCCGGTAAATTACTTTGTACCCTGAACATATTTCTACTGTTTTCTTTGTTATTGTTGCGACAAAACTAAAAATAAAATTGTTGCCGCCCTGTTAATATTTCAAGTTGTTAAAGCTCCATATTTTGAAGTGTTGATCCATAAGAAGATATAAAAACCATCTCAGTGTAGTTTCACATCTCCTCTCTCAGGCTTCTCTCTGGAGCTCTAGTAACAACAGGTCGGTGAGCCAATCAGAAGAGAGGAGGCTCTGAGCCTCTCTTCTGATTGGCTGACTGTTGTCTGAGTTATCTCATAAAAAAATAAAAAAATAAATATAGCAGATTTCAGGTAAAAACACTCAGAGAAACCAAATCCTGCAAGGTTTGGATGGTGGATCCAGGTGGGCGGGGCTTGGTGACTGCTTTGTTGTGACATCACAAAGTTCCAGAAGTCCTGACGGCTGGTTTTAAGGCTCAGTTTCTGAATACAGGCTGTGTGCATTTCTCTGTGGACTGAGGCTTTGATACTTTCACAGTATTAATATAGAAGCTAGAGCTGATCTATAATCACACTACACATGGACACAGACCTTTACACTGGAGGAGCTTTAATACCACTGCACAAGTATTACATCTGTGTATTGGTCTGGAGTCTTCAGATTTACTGATCTGTTTACCCAAGCTGGACTTCCTGTCTGAGTGGTACCTGGCAGAGAGGGTATTTGAATTATTCACCAATAAAACTATCTGATTCTGACTGCTTCATTGATTATGACTTCTACCTCATTATCATTCAAGTGTTTTTTTTTCCTAATCTTTATTTGTCGTTCCATGTGAGCAGCAACAAGCGTGCTACCAGAACCTTTTAGAGGAGACACTGTGTCTGTGGTGTTTCTTTATCTAAATCACCTGTAGTCATGCATGAGCCATATAGAGTGTGTGGCATTTATCATCGCTGATGGTGCACAGCTGTGCGAACACTGTGCATACTTATATGTGATAAATACTAATTTACTTGTGTGTAATGGCAGCTCTAATGCCCCAGATGTGCACTGTAAAAAAAATCCTAATTTTACGCAAAATAACTCTTAAGTTTTCTAACAGTAATTTTCTGTTTTTTAAAATTGTGAACAAAAGTCTATAAAATGACAGAAATGATCTGTGAATTAACAGCCATAATCAATTACATTTATTTCCCATTTTTGTAAAGAAAGATTAATGTATTATTTATACAGTATTTTTCTTGCGTTCTTAAATTACATACAAATCTATGTAAAATGACTTGAATTATCTGTAATTAAAAATGTAGCTTGTTATTATAAAGGTTAATGTCCATACGAACAATTTAAAGATCTTCTCTGTAATTTCAGGGTAAATCTTATTAGATCGTTTGTGGAGTTTTGATTCAGACTTTCAACAAATACAAATCTCTTTGACACAAACGCAATTGTTTCACATACGCAAACTTGAATTTCTCAAGCAGATTTATTTTACAGATTTACAAAGGTTGATTTACAACTACAAACATTGGAATTATTTGTGAACATCACTTTACAAGCTCAAAATCATTTTGACCCTAATTAGAGCCTGGGTACATGTACAGCTACAGCCGACATCGCTGAAGTTGTAATGAACATCACAAGCCAATATTCTGAAGCTACAAAAACACAACAGTCTTATGTACAAGTTAATTTGTTGGTCAGAGACACACACTGAGCAAGAGAGAGAGAGAAGCCAGAGCTAACTGCTAAGCTAAAGTAACAATCAGTTCTAAACAGCATGTAAACAAATGCTGATTCAGTGAAACTCGCTATAAGCAGCAGAGAGCTGTGGGTGCTGGAGCAGAACTGACACTGGTCGGCTGAAGACCATGTGACGTGAGTCATGAAGTTACATCATTGGTCCGTTGACTTGTTTTTACTGGTCTAGACTCCAGGTGTTCACAGATCAGCCGTCTCTGTTTTCTCCTGTTCAGCTGAATGAAGTTTCATGTCGTCTAGTGCTTCATTTTTTATGTATGAGACTATCTTTCACCTGGCGTAAAGCGCAACTCAAGTGTCGTTGCTAGTTTCGGACTGATGCAGTTGCACCTACATCGGTGGCTGCACAGCGAGTCTGTTCAGCACAAGCAGAGTTGTGAAGACGAGCTTCAGGTGTTTGATGTTTAGTCCGGGGGAACATTAGAAAGCAGCCACAGAAGGTCAGAACATTCTTTGTCGGTACAGACCATTTAAATAACATTTATTTAAGCTTTATTAAAGTAATGGTAAACAAAAAATAATTAAATCATACTTTTTAAGGACTTTACAGTGAATCTTAGTGTCTCCTGTTATTTCTTCCCCCCAGATGCTCCAAGGATCCAGCTGATTACTGGCAGTTTGAAGGTGGATTTTTGGATCATCACCTCCTGATTATAGGAACCTTAACAGGCAGATAGACCAATGGAGAAATGCCAGTTTTAGTTGTTCAGATCATCCCGGGGCTCTGAAGAACTATTTGTGAATAATTGGTTGATATTGTAAATTTACATCTGAATATATTAAATAAAAGTGTTATAAAGTCAATAGTGGTGCGTTTGTTATTTGTAATTAAGTTTCCAACCCCACTTTAGTTGAAAGACGATATACAGAGACTTAACAGTTTAATTTGCGTTTCTTCAGTTTATTATATTTTATGAGAAATGTAAGAAAATTGATCTGAATCTGAATCAGTAAATATTTTATTTAGATTGTGCTTCTACAGGTTTTAACATTACTTTACAAACTTAAAGATTCAATGTTGACACAAATACTGCAAGTTGAAGTTTGAGATGATTTTAATCTGTTTTACACAGTATTTTTTACTTTGTCTTCCAAAGCAAAAGGTTTCCTTTACAATATTAAGCATGTGTTAATATTTCATTGATAGACGCTTAAGGTTTTTAAAAGGAAAAAGTTTCTCTGCAGAAACTTTAGTGGCGTCACTTTATTGATGCTGTTTGATCATAATAAATTAAGAGAAATCTGTAAAATAACATTTTTTCTCTGTAGAAATATTAATGAAACTTTCTGTAAATGTGTGTTTTTTTTTTTAAATGTATATATATTAAATGATTTGTATCTTTTCCTATTTGAGAAAATATATTAAAACAGGAAACAGGAAACTCAACAAGGTCAAAGAAATGTTAAAATTCTATTGAATTCCCTCCATAAAAAACACATCTATTTTAAAGATTTAAACTCTGCCTTCTTTAAAAAACTCTGCATCACTTCCAGACACATTTCTGCAAATCACTTCCAGCAGCAGCAGTAAATATCAACAACTTAAAGAATCCTTAATAGAAAAGTTTGAAACGCCAAAGAAGGCAGATGTATGACACATAAACCCGCCCCTCAATCCAAAAAGCCAATGGCCTGCCAAACCGAAACATATGAAGACTATCGTGTTGCTGCATCGACGAACGCTGCTGAGTGGCGAGACTTGGCGTGAAACGAATCACTCCAGCGTTGTAGCATAGCATTGTTCCTCCAGCTATGTTTCCTGCTACGTCCATCAGTTCCTCCTCAGAGGTGTAATTAAACACAAGATGTACGACACAATAATGACACAACAGTGGTACATGGCTGGAATTAAGAACAACAAACACGACTTGAAGAAAGGTAAAACTTCATGTAAATGCATTAATCCATATTTTCATTGAATATGTGGAATGTAGAGCGAGAAGGACGGTGGTTCGATCCCCAGTTCCTCCAGTCTAAATGTGTCGAGATCCTGGGTGGGCAAGATACTGAGATACTAAGATAATTGCCCCTGATGGCTGTTCCATCAGTGTATGGCTGTGATGTATGATTGGGTGAATTTGACTTGTGAGGTCTCCAAGACGAGAAAAGTGCTTTATAAGTGCAGTCCAATGTGTAAGGTGTCACTACGAGAGAATTAACACCAACTCCACTTCTCATTTCAGCCTCTTTCAGCTCTTTGTTCAGGGTTTGCGATGCACTCAGTGTTTGGTTCAGTCTCTCCTCAGACAGAGAGTCGGTCGGAGAGCAGCTGGTGAACATAGTGGAGCATTTAGCAGCTGAAGAGACACAGATTTTGGTTGAGACTAAACCAGAGCTAAAAGACACTGGACTCCGATTGAATGACCATGTTGCTTGTTGTGCTGCCCCCAAGTGGCCAAAAATAAAATCTAATTAGTTTACACATAACTTAAGCAACTTGAACATGAATAGACTTTTTAAAACAGGACTTTGTGAAGCAGTTTTTTCACTTTACTTGGATTCGGACTAAATGTGACACGTCCTCATTCATACATATAAATCAAGTTGAATCTGCGTTAAAACTTGTAGAAGCACCACTTCATATATTCAACAAAAGCAGCTTTTACAGGGTTAAAGTGAAAAGTCAAAAATTAAATAAATAAATAAAATGAAATGGAAAAAATCAACAGAGAGAAACAGAGTCTTATTCAATTACACCTGACCTCTTGTCTCTGAGGGTTGCCATGGTAACAAGGACTCCTGGTCATGAAAATTGCAGGCTAAATATAGATCGTACACACACACACACACACACACACACACACACACACACACACACACACACACAGACACTTGTTTCCCACATTTCAGAAGCTGAGATGAAGCTGTCATTATTCCCGGGGGAGAAATAAATAGTTGTCTTTTTGTGTGTGGGAGACCCACAACCACAACCACACACACACACACACACACACACACACACACACACACACACACATTCAGATATAACAGATATAAACACAACAAATACACACACACACATGAACACACCACACACAGTGGGTATAAACACTCAGACACCAGGTCCCGTGGGTTTTATTATCAGAGTTTGAAGACACCTCTGGAGTCAGCTGTGTGTGTGAGTGCTGGTGTTTGGTTTATTTTCACATGTGCACTATAATCACATAAAAAAATCATATTCAGTTTGATGTGATAATGTTGATATTTGATGTTTATTTTGTCCCAGTATGTACAGTATATGTG
>NW_019522514.1:5568-8340 GCF_002814215.2 Seriola lalandi dorsalis | reverse complement strand
GTCGAGATCCTGGGTGGGCAAGATACTGAGATACTAAGATAATTGCCCCTGATGGCTGTTCCATCAGTGTATGACTGTGATGTATGATTGGGTGAATTTGACTTGTGAGGTCTCCAAGACGAGAAAAGTGCTTTATAAGTGCATTCCAATGTGTAAGGTGTCACTACGAGAGAACTAACACCAACTCCACTTCTCATTTCAGCCTCTTTCAGCTCTTTGTTCAGGGTTTGCGATGCACTCAGTGTTTGGTTCAGTCTCTCCTCAGACAGAGAGTCGGTCGGAGAGCAGCTGGTGAACATAGTGGAGCATTTAGCAGCTGAAGAGACACAGATTTTGGTTGAGACTAAACCAGAGCTAAAAGACACTGGACTCCGATTGAATGACCAAAAATAAAATCTAATTAGTTCACACATAACTTAAGCAACTTGAACATGAATAGACTTTTTAAAACAGGACTTTGTGAAGCAGTTTTTTCACTTTACTTGGATTCGGACTACATGTGACACGTCCTCATTCATACATATAAATCAAGTTGAATCTGCGTTAAAACTTGTAGAAGCACCACTTCATATATTCAACAAAAGCAGCTTTTACAGGGTTAAAGTGAAAAGTCAAAAATTAAATAAATAAATAAAATGAAATGGAAAAAATCAACAGAGAGAAACAGAGTCTTATTCAATTACACCTGACCTCTTGTCTCTGAGGGTTGCCATGGTAACAAGGACTCCTGGTCATGAAAATTGCAGGCTAAATATAGATCGTACACACACACACACACACACACACACACACACATTCAGATATAACAGATATAAACACAACAAATACACACACACACATGAACACACCACACACAGTGGGTATAAACACTCAGACACCAGGTCCCGTGGGTTTTATTATCAGAGTTTGAAGACACCTCTGGAGTCAGCTGTGTGTGTGAGTGCTGGTGTTTGGTTTATTTTCACATGTGCACTATAATCACATAAAAAAATCATATTCAGTTTGATGTGATAATGTTGATATTTGATGTTTATTTTGTCCCAGTATGTACAGTATATGTGTCTAAGCTGCACAACACGCCCAACTGAACATGTATTTGCTGATATTTTGCCGTTGACTTGCATCATGATTTTAAACAGAAAATGTTTTACTTAATATAAATCTTTTATAAATATAAAATAGTATATAAAATAATATAATGTGTAACACGCACACACACACACAGTGAATTAACAGTATTTATGTCCTGTGTTACGCCCTGCACTGCATATTTACTAGCTAGTTGCTTAATAAGCTATCAGCTAACAGGCTAACATTCAAAAATTCAACAGTATGACATCACTATGACCTCACAACTGTGTGGTCAGCAACAGTTCATGTACATAAACATGTAAGGGAGACCTACTTGTAACAAAAGCTAACACAGGCTGCCGAATTACAACGTCTGTGGCGTAGCACTATGCTAACATTAGCATTAGCATGACTCGGCAATCCCAGCATTCGGCGCATTCACTGAACAGGTTTTCACAGATAACATCGGCCCGGCTGAGTCAGTGACAAACAATAACACATTACACCTCGTGCTCCAAAGGGTTTAGGTTGAATGCAGTTGTTTAAATGAACTTTTCTGGCACTGAACCTGCAGTAGCTCTTCTCCCTGCGTTAGCATCAGTCATCTTGCTAACACGAGGATAAAAACACCTGTTTCTAAAACTGGATAAAAGTTGTTCTTTTCATGTGACACTTTGTCCCCAGACAGTAAACAAAGCCCGTCATTGGTTGATTGACATTCCTCATTCATCTCTGTAATTGTATTCCACTGCTGCCATTTAAAAAAAATTACCTTGCCCTCAGTGTGTGAGTGTGTGTGTGTGTGTGTGTGTGTGTGTGTGTGTGTGTTTGTGTGTGTTTTAGCATCAGAAAGCAAACCTCGCCTTGAGGTATTAACCAAGTCAGGCCTCATTACACATGCACACACACACACACACACACACACACACACACACACACACACACACACACACACACTTTTCCCTCCTTTCTCCTTTCTTTCACCTCTCGTTCCCTCTTTCATTTCTTCTTTTCCTCAACCGTGAAATCCGTTCAATCTCTTTAGCCCGTAGATTTTTCAGGATGTACAGTTAGAGTGAACACACTCTCAGAATACAGTGAATTCTTAATGAAAACAGCTCACACTGAATGTTAAATACATTTATTTATTATTTATTATTTTTTTTACACACTGTATGTAAATGTGAATATCAAAAACCAATGGAAACAATTGGAAATGATTGGAGCAACATAAAGACTTGAGACAACCCACAGAGGACAAACATTGCATCACCCAACCAGTATAACCTCCTGCTGCAGTGTGTGTGTGTGTGTGTGTGTGTGTGTGTGTGTGTGTGTGTGTGTGAGCAACATTTCATCCACAAGTCAAAAACAAGGGCTTCAGTGCGACATTAAAGGATTTGTTCCACACAGAGGAACGAAGAAAGACTGCAAAACAAAGTGAAAAAATAAAATAAAGTGAGTCTGCCCTCCACAGAGAAGAGAGAAAGGCCTGTCATGACTCGACAGACACAGATGATGTAAATATAGAACGAGTACTGGTGCTGGGTATGTTTTGTTCTGTATATCACAGCGGCAGCTACAATAACTCCATAAATCCATCTGTTTATTATCTCTCCAGTCATCCGTCCATTTCCTGCTACTTACCCAGGTTACAGACGTGGTGGTAGCAGGCTCAGCAAAGCAGCCCGGGGGGGGGGG
>NW_019522514.1:3706-5331 GCF_002814215.2 Seriola lalandi dorsalis | reverse complement strand
CCTGCAGGTACAGTAAATCACATGACCTCAACAATAAACATCAGTCGTAAGTGGTTACTGCTCAGGGAGCTGGAAGTGTTTCCTGCAGCTGGAATGTAAACTGACTTGTAAATCAAGAGTTTTGCCTTTGTGGTTTTCTCCCTCTTCACCACGACAGTCTGGCATCGTCCCGAAGCCGCCCGTCGACCTTCCAGCCTGGTTCCAGATCTCTGCCCATAATGTTTCTTCCCAAGTTGAGTAAACAATCAACCATTGGGTTTATCCCTGAAGGGTTAAATAGGTACAGCTCTTCGAGGGTAAATAGAATGACATCATTGCAACCAGTTCTGCTCTGATTGGTGGATTGTTTTTCTCAACTAGGGAGGAAACAGCAGCTCTTAGAGGGCTACACTCACAGAATCTGGGGTTTGCAGTAGGTAACCAATGTTTCCCATTTAGCTACCTAGCTAACAAGCTACATTCATAAAAAAAAAAAGAAAAGAAATCAGAGACAGAAAAAAGGATGTGGATGAGGTCGACGTGGCTGAAATTGACATTTGGCAGGACAGTTACGTCACTGGCTATTGATTGGTTAGGGCAAAACAAAGTAAGGTAACTTCTCCATGGCGACAGTAGTCGGTTAACATTAACACAATGATGCGTATTTTGCTTTGACCTTGAGATTCTGTCTGTAAACGTCACAAAGAAAATGAGCAACGAGGGACACTTCAGGAACCTTTTCATAAATTCACTTGTTTCATGGAGCTACTGTTGTGTCAGGCCATGAAATAGAAGCCCATAGCAAGCAGTCGGTTAGCTTAGCTTAGCTTAGCGCAATGACTGGAAGCAGGGGGAAGCAGCTAGCCAGCTAGTGAGCTAGTTTTATGAAGGGTAGCCTATGTACCAGATTATTTCTGAGCTCTGAGCAGTTGTTTGGCGACTTGTGGAGACTCCAAGAAGTTACTGGTCCCAGTGAAGAAGTAGTAACCCTAACCCTCCAACACATGAGCCATTGTTACACTGCACCACTTTATCTTACCGGAGCACTATTAGTCTTCGGTATCCACAGTGAAAGCGAAGAGTAAAATATTCAGGGGACTACACTTAAATAAAAAAGAGGCCAAACAAACCATCAGAAAAAATAAATATTGTGATTTTTCTCTCTCCTTCTCTCACCCTCTCTCATTAGCGCTGATGTGTGTCAGCTAGCGTAGCGGTTCGATAGCCACTAGCCTACGGTACAAGTGCAGTCTGAAGGAGCTCATCCATTTAAAACTTATCACACACACACACACACACACACACACACACACACATACAGAAAATACATTACAAAGGTCATTAAGAATATATTAGAGGTGTCGATGTCGTTATAAATTCACAACATATTAGAGAAGTCATTAAGAAATGTGGGTCAACATACACACACACACACACACACACACACACACACACAGGGAGGTTATTAATTTCATTCCTCAATGAGACCGACAATCCAGAATGACTAGAGCGAGGTGTGTGTGAGTGTGATGGATGGACTCGTGTGTGTGTGTGTATGTGTGTGTGTGTGTGTGTGTGTGTGTGTGTGTGTGTGTGTGTGTGTGTCCGCTCACTCTGGGTGTGGGGAGGGAGGTGGGATGTTTGTG
>NW_019522514.1:0-2807 GCF_002814215.2 Seriola lalandi dorsalis | reverse complement strand
TCTCCGAGCTGACGAGGAGGCGCGCTGAGGTAGATCGGCTCTCGCGCTCTGAAGACCACCTCCACTTCCTCCGCACCTTCTCGACCCTGAACGCTGCTCCGCCCACCAACGACCGGACAGAGATCAGCATCGATCCACACTCATACGAGGGGACTGTGAGCACAGCTGTGGATCAACTGGAAGAGACGCTTGGCAAAGAGATTAAGAAGTTGCGCCACAAGGTCGAGCTAAAGAGGGTCCGGCAGTTCGCAGTGGACGTGGCGTTGGATCCTGATACGGCACATCCTGCTCTCGTCCTGTCTGATGACGGCAAACAAGCACATCATGGTGACGAGAAGAAGAATCTCCCAGACAACCCAGAGAGATTTAATCCCAGTTGTTGTGTCTTAGGAAAACAGAGTTTCTCCTCTGGGAGGTTTTACTTTGAGACTGGAGTTAAAGGTAAGACTAGATGGACTTTGGGAGTTGCCAAAAAGTCCATCAAGAGGAAGGGAATAATCCCACTGTGCCCTGAAAATGGCTACTGGACCATGTGGTTGAAAAACGGCGATGAATACGCAGCTCTTGTCGGTTCTCCCCTTCTTCTCTCACTCCCTTCAAAGCCCGAGAAAGTAGGAGTGTTTGTGGATTATGAGGAGGGTCTCGTCTCCTTTTATGACGCTGATTCTTCTCTACTCCTTCACTGGCTGCTCCTTCGCTGAAGAAATCTACCTGTTCTTCAGTCCCGGGCTGAATGATGCCATAAATTCTGCCCCTATGATAATTTCTCCTGTCAGTCACACAGATTTCTTTTAAAATGATTTTGTGTCAGGACTTTCACAAGTGCCAGTTCAGTTCAGCTCAATCATTCATAGGATTTGCGAAGCAGTTCATTTAAAGTTCTTATAAGTACGTTTTTCAAACCTGAATTCTTTATTTCGGTTAAAACTGACTCATTTTCCACCTTAGTACAATTTGATCGGGCAGATGTAAAATGTTGCAATCAGATATCAGATTTTTACTACATGAGTATCGTGGCATAATGAATTCAGGATAATGATGTTATCGCAACATCTATAGAAAAAACACCATATAGATACTGACCCAATAACAACAGCTGACTCCTGTGGCCACGCACAGTTTCAACAGGTGCTTGCACCTCAGAGGGCGGAGTTAATATTTTTACCTGTCTTGACATGACGCATTTTGGTTCACTTCAGTGTTTTTCTGTGTGAAAAAATAAACCAAACTAAAAGGAAAATGCGTCAGGTTGTCAGCAGAAGTCGTAGCAGAACAAACAAAGTTGAGGTTTGGAAAGACCCCAGGACGCTGCCGGAGGACGTTCAACATGAATGATGGCCCTGGCTGAGTGATGATTAGACAAAGTCATTATTAACCTGCGGTTTTGCTGCCAGTCATAAAATGCAATTACAAAGGTTCACATTGTGAAGAGACCAGTGTCATGACGGCCAGCCAGCGTGAACAATACGAGGACACGGAAACTGGAGCAGCTGAATGGAACCCAGCCATCATTCATTTTATTATTTACACCTGTGGGGTGGGGGGGGGGGGGGGGGCAGTCTGCGAGTTTGTTCGTTGATTCATTCACTGCTTTACATTTTACTGTCGGACGTGTCCTGTTCCTGCCTCGTCCGCCGCGGCTCTGGAGCTTCACGAAGTCGTCCGCAGAGCGCTTCCCTCGGCTGCTGCTGGCGTCCTCAACTCCATTGTTTGGCTGTTTGTCACATTAAGATCCTCTGCGCTGCAGCCTGTTCAGCTGAAGGGAATGATGACACCCCCCACCCCCACACAGACTTATACACTTGTTTATAGGTTCATAAAACTGGGTGTCACCTCAACATGTTGACAGGTGGCTACCTACCTGAGTTTACTGTGGGAAATGGAAAGACTGAAGCAGGGACGTAAACTCATTCATCAAGGAAAAGGTCTGAGAATCGAATCTTTGTCGCCTGCACAGCTTGTGTTCTCCCTCTCCGCTCGTCTCACAGTCTTTAAAAATAAAGAAAAAGAAAATAAATTTAAAAAAAAGCAGGCTGTCAGAAACTCACACTGTATCTCTGTGATTGATTAATGGCCATAAATAAATGGGTGAGTGTTGACCCAGCAGGGGAAGGGTGCAGGAAAAGATAAGACAGATGTAAATGCTAACCGCTAATGTGCTTCCTGTGCTGAGAAGCTCCATCAGCTCAGTGTTTGTACTCTGTAGCTGAGTGACAGCAGAGAGAGAGAGAGTGAGCAGCTTCATGAAAACACTAAATACGACTTCTTCATCTCAGTTTCTACTATATTTAAATTGAAAAATGAGCAAAAACACACACCCAGTCTTATTCATGTGTGTGCCACATTATTATCTTCCTCTCCAGCTCTTTCACACCAGTATGTGCTGTGGAGATAAATGTGTGACCGGCTCCTCGTGCACATGCAGCTCTGTGAGTCAGACTGTTGGTGTGTACTGCCCCCTGCTGGTTTATCCTGTCGATTACATCTATATAAGGCCAAAAGTATATGGACACCTGAGTTTTGTAACTACCTGATGCTATAATAACATACACTGTGATCTTGTTCCTTCTTCCCACCCGTTCATAAATGTAATATATGTACATATATGTGCATATAAAATAAAATCATATTTGGAAATTATATATGAAGCTTTTTAGAAATTAGAAACAATTTCATATATTAACAAATGTATAAGCCGTACAAATATGTATGTTTATGTATGTATTTTTATATTTTAGACATATTTATATTAAATAAATATATACCCATCACAGTCTGTGTTCCAGTTCATTTTAAAGGTGTTAGAT
>NW_019522513.1:138807-155568 GCF_002814215.2 Seriola lalandi dorsalis | reverse complement strand
GGTATATCTTAAGTGTTCAACAGTAAACAGAGCCGTGACGGGGCCCTAATGCTTACTGGGATTTATTTGGGATGTGTGTGTGTGTGTGTGTGTGTTTGTGCATGTGTGCACTGCAAAAAATTATGAGCAGGGTGAGAGATTTCATCGTGTATCCCTCATATGTCAACTTCATTTAAAATTTCATCACACTATTAAAGTCAATTAGAAAAACTCCAGTGGGGTCTGACAATTTTTCACAATCACACACATGTATATACACACTACAAAACTGTTGGGCAAGACACTACTAACTCAAGACACTCATTTTAGAAGTGTTTCCTTTATTTATAAATGTGTTGAAAGTAGTTAATTCCACTGAAAAAACTTGAAACTAGCAAAAATTTCCTAATAAAAATTTCCTGCTAGTTCAGTCTGGATGATAGCCAGTGTTTCCATTCTGTGTGTGTGTGTGTGTGTGTGTGTGTGTGTGTGTGTATGTGTGTGTTTGTGTGTGTCCATGCTGGATCGCTGGCCCCCACTGGAGGTTTTCACTAACATCACCAGCATTAAAGGCTCACTGGGGGAGTTCATGGTAAAAGCTCTCTGAGGCTTTTTGAGTGGCATATACTGTAGTTTCAACCAAAAACAGGAAGGAAAAAAAAAGAAAAGAGCAAAAGATGTAGTGAGTGAATAATAGAGGAGAAGAAAGCTATTTTTAAAAGTTGTGTTGCAGCTCTTTCTTGAGACGAGATGAGTTGTGGTTTTGTCTGTTCATGATATTCTTTTTGCATTAGTGGTAAAATCAGCTCATCACTCACCTTGCAAAATGGAAATTCTGAAACATTCTTCTAATCTACTGTCATATTCCTTTCATTAAAAGCAAATATAGGACTTACATTTCCAGATCAGGCATAATAACTGCATTGTAGTACTCGCTTGCCAAGATTGATAGATACAGTATGTGATCATTTTCAGAGGTATTTCATTGGTGCTGTCAGTCATTAACTCAGAGATTAGCTAATTTGATCAAATGAAATAAACATTTCTTGCCTGCTGCACACACGCACGCATGCATGCACGCACGCACGCACACACACACACACGCACACCTATAAAGAGTTACACTAACATAGTCTTGGGAAGTAGTGTTTCTATAAGTAGCTGCAGTAGCGTGGTGGTAACGTCACTGCTTTCTGACTCAAATATGTTTTCAGTAGCGAAGCTCTTTTGTTTATCAAGCAGTGCGGTACCTTCCACACAAGCTGCACTGTCTCAAGCATTTCTGAAGCTCAAACACAGCGGATCTTTCTGTCTGAAATAAAATCAACTAAAAATAGCGGCGGCTGCCCGGTCAAGGACACTGTTGCAGTTTGTGGGGACTCTGACGTAGGTGAAATAGAGAACTAGCAAGTTTGTTCAGAATGCTGTTTTGTATGCTAAGGCACTAGTTAGCATGCAATTCCCTCACATTTTATCAAAATATATTATAGACTACACTTCACCAACTCACCTGGGACACATACGATGTCAGACACCTTTGTCCATGCATTGGTTTCATTTAAGTACCTTTAGGCAAACAGGGACACGTCTTAAAGGACAAGGGAAACCCGTCACTGCAGTTATCAGTTTCTCCTCCATTGTGCTTGGAACAAATATTTGATGGGAAGAAAAATGTACACGTTTTGTCTAGTGCGGAGCACTTCTACATTCCAGTTGGTTGTTGCTAAACTGCGTCATAGCTCATTACCATAAAGTTACCCAGACTTCAACTTTAGACTTCCATGACAGACCATCAAAGGGCCGCTGTTTGTCACCATGAGACGCTGGCTCATATAGAAAATGAATGACTTCCAGTCACTTTCATGTTCTTGCTGCTTTCGGTCTGAATGTATATTAAGATCAGGATGTGACGCCGCCGCCACACTGACGTAGAGACAGAAGCTCTGTATGGCTGAAGCCAACGACAGTGAGGTTAGTTGATGGAAAGATGGCAGAGGGAACCTATGACACGCACACATACACACAAAGATAGATGAACATTTGCACACTCTTGGCACCTGCATAGTGTAGTTTGCTACATGTCTCTGGGGTCAGAGTGTAGAGAAGCTTCATTTAATATAGAGTAACTGGTAGCTTAGCTCACTACGATTTCCAAGTAGCTTCATTAACATTTCAACTGCTTTTGAATATTTGCATTTCAACTGCCACTTCAGGTCCAACTTACTTCCGACTGTCTCAGTATTTCAAATATTTCAACTGCTTCAACTACAAATGAAGGGATGAATGCAACACTGATCTGACTTCATCAGACACAATGGCATGACCTCTTAAAGATGGTACATGACAGGCAGCAAACAGTTTGAGTCAGATCATCATATCAGGTACTAATGCAGTGGTGATGAAGCGAGATCAGTGAGCTCTGTGTACAGCGCAGGATTGATAGATTTAATGTTAACTCAGCGGTAACACAGTAGATATTTGCAACAATAGGAAAAAGAATAAGATTGAGGGAGAGAGAAAACAAGGACAAGAAGAGAAAATGACAGAAAGAGGTGGTGAAGAGAAGCGTCAGAGTCTGTCTCTATCCCTGAGGATTGTGTTTAAATTGGCATGTTGCAGAGAGAGCACTGTTAGACCAAATTTAAACAGCTGCCGGCTTCACCCACAGCAATATTCACACACACACACACACACACACACACACACACACAGGGCCCTCCCCTGCTCTAAGTTTGCGTGCGGAGCTGGGAAATTCTCCATGCTAATGTGCCAGGGTTTGTTTTCATCATCAAATTGCAAATGTTTTAAATATGCATCACACACGCATAGACACACATACACACACACACAAACTAACACACATACCCACATTTATCCAGTCAGAGCACTGACAGTCTAATCCTTGTTTTCATACAGTGTCATCTGTCAAATATAGAGCTGGAAGTGGCTTCCACCCATGTTTGTTTTTCATTCACCACTCCCATAATTTTTCAGTCATATTTGATTTCTAATCCAACATTTCTTGACCCATAATGGGTCTCAGTGCTTCCCCTGACTGTATCTCCACATAAACACATGCAAACGCTTTTTACAGTGTGGGGTAACAATTAGTTTGAGTACAGGGTCATTAAAGGGGAAGCTGAGTGGAGTGTTTGCATCTTTATATGGTGAATGTACAGCCTTGAACACAAAGCTTTCAAATCTTAAGCTTTTAAAATGTAAATTACATAATATATCATATTAATAACCAGTCTGCACAGGCCACAGTTTAAAGTTTTAGTACAAAAACAAATTGTTGGTGAGATTTTTGCAGAATTGTTTGACAAACTAAATGTGATAAAATTGTCATCGTGAAATCTAACCCAGTTTCTCTCTGTGAAAAGTTGGCCCAGCCCAGTATCTCTTGCAGTGTCAGCTTTCTGACACTGAAAAGATGTTGATATGACAGCCTGCACCGATGTTGAAAGCCTGTGTAAATATAGCACCAAAATCAAAGCTGAGTCACATCCACTTGGCGTCCATAGCTGCCTGCCACCTGCGTCATTTTGTGAAACAGGACTTCAATCTCTGTCTGATATAAGTTCAAAAAAACTGTTTTCAAAAATGTTTTTTTTTTTTTTTACTGTGCCATACCATCATATACTAAAAACTTTGAGTTAGCTTGGGATGATGTTGAACTGTGCTACCTCTTTACTGTCAAATGTTTGCTGGGAGGCCCTATTTGATTTTCTGGTGAAAAACCCTGCAAATCTTGGCTTAAAGATATGGATAACCCACTTTAGGATGGAGTGTGAAATGCTTGTTTGCCCAGGGTTAAGAGTCGAGTCAATGTAAGGCTATCACTTTAATGTTACTCTGTTGCTTACTGCTGAGCAATCATTTCAACTTTGGTCTTGTACTTTTCCATTACACCCCACAAAAACATCCTCTGTTATCTTTAAAAACAAAGATACTTTTTCATTTTCCCTCCCCAGACAACCACACAGATGTGATGCCCAATGTTTTTGTCATCCTTTTGCTCAGTAATTAAATGTCGTAAAAGCGCTTCCTGCAAGAGAAAGTCAGAGGGGGTGATAACAAAAAACATCTTTTTTTAACTGAAATCGAAGCAGTGATTGGTCCGAGCCCTACCACGAGTAAAATGAGGGTAAACAACATCACTGGAGACTCCTTCCTTGTGACTCATGAGCAACAAGTTCTCAGAAAGGAAAGAGAGAGAGAGAGAGAGAGAGAGAGAGAGAGAAACAGGCATGGGGGGGGGGGACACGGACCATAATAACATCATTGTGGCTGTTTGAAGTCGCATCAGGCTTATTTCCCAGATACAGTAAGTACAGGCTGTCTGCATGTCTACTGGCCTCTCGCCACTCAAAGGCCACATTCATGAAGGCGCTGCCGCCCTCACAGAGGGCAATTGGATCCACCGGATACCCTTCCCTTCTCACGCAATGTTGTGTAAACCCGGGGAAAATGACCTCAATATGTCCTAAACGAGTTAAGGATGAAGATGCCGCACCCGCTCACATGTCTCAAGCATGATAATGTGGTGATAGTTTTATAAATAACCACTCTCATGAGCACACAGAAGCAGCAAATACTGATTGTCCTGTGTCTGTCAATGTTTCCCGCTTGAGCTGGTGCTGCTGTTGGATCTCTTTAAAGGCTAACAGACTATGCATATCATCTGTTCATATTGGAATCCTCTGTCTTTGAAGTTGGCAAAAACAAGTTATATGTAGCTTCGTATGCAAAACAACTATAGAGAATTAACTACAAAAAACTGAGTGAAAAGAATTAAGTTCACCTAAAATAATTCACTTTTTTCACTTAAAGGACATATTGTTTACATTACCTTTATATTATGCATTTTCTTCTTTTATCATTCATCCATGTCTTTCATTATCTATCACTTTCTTTTTCATTGCATTCAGATCTGAGGGCACCTGTGTATTATTTATCTATTTTGTTTTTATCTTTTTTTTACCTGTTAATCTCCGATCTAATCCTTCCTCTATAGCGGTGCCACCACTCCTTGGCCTGGAGGCCTGGATAACCTCAACCTGAAAGCCTACCGGTGTGGCTCCAGCCTCCCTCCCACTTTCTCTCTCTCTCTCTCTCACACTCTCTTTTCATTTTTTTCATCTTAATAACTGAGGCTGCTGATTCTTTATTTTTCTTGCTTGAATTCACTCACCTGGCTACTTCATGTTATCCTAAACTTCCCTTTGATCATGACATAGACAAAAGATGAGGTCATCACATCACGCTATTAAATACCGGTACCAGCATCTTTATTAATATGTCTCATGGGCTGATTGATATAGAAAACCCCAAAGCTTGACCTAATTGGAAGAGTCACATGATCACTGATGAGGGTGAGGCTCCTGTGACAGACAATTAACTATGATTCAGATTTTCCAGAAAAATGATCTTAGTCATTTTGTTCTCAACATTTGCAGGATGCTTAACTCTTTATAGTAATATTGGTTCTCACTTCAAACAGTTCATTTAGTTGTTTTTTAGCTCAGCTGTATCTACAGCAAAAACTCGCAGGCTGGACTTAAGCTAGTGTTATACTTTCCACATCTTCGAAGGTCGGCTAGGGTCCACGTGACGAGAATTTCTTCATCAGAGGGTGTACAGGAGGCCCCGTGTGGCTGTCCGTTTACCCTCCAATTTGTTGTATTAGAATGGACTGGTGTGCACAAGTCCATGCAGCCTCTTCTACAAGTGGTTGTGCGTGTGCCCCTCCAGGCAAACTACAAAAGGGGTGTAACTTTGTGTCTGTGGTGTCTGCATCTGTCTGTGTGCCGGTCCGCAAGGGAGGTCTAAGAGTGACTAAACGTGAAATTGACATGTAGGGTTTTAGAATTACTAAATTTGTCGTGACATAGACAAACGATCATGTCGATTTTTTTTTTTGTACTAAGACCTACTACACTTAAAAAAACAGAAATAATTTACTGTCACTCTGTAGAAATTAGTAAAAACAGACGATTACAGAGATTACAGCCTGTCTGTATAGCTAATAGATTCTCTTGTAACACCTCCCATGTTTTTAGTCAGCAGCTGGATGGATAGCAGAGACAAAACACCTGCCAAAAGCCTTCAGGCCTGAGCCTTTTCTCTTGGCAAGCCTCTCCTCCCTGCTACTTCAAGTCCTTCTCCTTCTCATGCAACCTCTCCTGGCCAAATTCTCAGTCAATTTCCAGGCCATATTGAGCCTGTTTTGTGGCCTCCCCCTCCCCTGCTGGTGATGTCATGACAAAAAACACAAACTGAGATTTGATGAGCTGGAAAATCTTGTAAAGAATTATTGTCCACTCTGTAGACTAAGTGTCAAAACGTCAACTTTGATTATACAGCTAGAGTGCAGGTAATAATATTTGAAACCAACAAGGTTTGTGTGTGTCCATGCATACAGTGTATACAGTACATCCACACATTTACACTGTGGTACGTCTATGTGCGACAAATGAACATTGTTGAGCCTTTCAGACAAAGCACAGAGGAGTGATTGTCAAGTGATAGCGTAACAACCATAAGCACGATTTCTCAACATGTTTATGAGAGAGATACTCTGTTTATAAAGAGTTTTAATGCTGGTTTCCTTTTTTAACCAAAAATGCAAGAGCAAAAATGTAAGAAGAAGATTTAACTGTGTGTTTGTCTGCTCAAATCTAAGCTGCAAGCGTTAGCATGTCCTGCTAACTAGCTTACTGTCTGATCAGCAGTTACATCCAAGGCCAGGGACATTTCATATGACATTATTGAGGGTCGTGGGGTAAAAAAAAACCCTGTTTACACCTAGCATATCTCTGTGTAGTATGCTAATGTTAGCGGCTGCTTTTTATTGGATTGGGGGAGGTTAAACTCCAGCAACCCCATCCAAACGCGTTATTTGAGATAGCATTAGTCATTCAAAAGGAATTTTCTTTTTAACAATTTTCATTGTGAAACATAAATAAAAACAATATGGCATAAATCTAACATCTGTCTTGTTTGTCCAAGCACACATAAGCAGATAAACAGTGTTATATTAGAATAAAATATGGGACATGCAGCTTTAGCCTCAGTCTTTTAGCACAGTATCATATATGCAGTAAGTGCATATTTAAGACCACGTTATTGGGTATGTATGTATGTATTGGGTAGAGTGTGTATGTACAAATACAACTTATATAAGTGTCATAATTGTTTAGACTTGGCTGAGCCAGAGGAAAACAAAAGCCATCTTAATTTCGGGAAACATCGCAATTTAGTTGAAATTCGAAGGTGTGTACTGAATGTGTTGTAACAAGCAGCAGAACTGTAAGCACTAAAAAGAATGTGATGTTATTTTTGTTGACATGTTTTCAGCATAAATCATTTCATATTGGTGTCAGATCTCAGACACATCTGTCATACGAGACGACTGACAAATCAGACCTCTGTAGGAATTACAAAGTATTTTACAAGGCCAGAAAAGTGAATGGTGCCTTTGTTTCTCTGTCTTCCTAAACCTGTTCAGATCACTGGCACTCCCTTTCCCTCTGCCCACTGTCTCGTCCTCTGTCATCTTCAGTTACTGTATTTTCCTCCTTGGGCTATCCTGGTGGTAGAAAGGTGATGAGAGGATAGAGAGGTGTCGGGAGAGGCAACAAGACAGAAACAAGAGGACAGAGAGAGAGAAAGACGGATTGGCCTGGTCAGGACAGGACAATGTGAAGCTCTGTCCTCTGGATGCTAAAAGAATTCAGCTGTTCCACATTACTATCACCATGTTACACACACACAAGCAGATCTTACACATACAAAGACCATTAGGTCTGAAGATAAAATGTCATGCTCTCCTGTTATATGATATTTGCATGCATTACTATAGAAGGTGACTAACCTGCACTAGAAACTGGCATCATTAATTCAAATGTGGTTTATAAGGTAAAGGCAGAGCAAACGCTCTTGTAAGTATGCACTAACCACATAAACAGAGCTTTTTTCATATATCCCCTGTTGCAGAATATTACCACAACTGGTGCATCAGCGCTATAATTAATCCACTGTATTCTTTTTCACATAAAAACATTTATAGCCGCATTCTGAAGAAAGTATTAAATTGTTAGAGGTGATTAGAGTCAGAGGTATAATCTGAAAATCAGCTTTAGTTGGTGTTGCCTTTCCACTCTGCATCCACAGGTTGCATGTGTGTTGCCATCAGTGTAGGAATGCTTTGCGCACAGAGCCAAAAATAGACATGCTGACCCTTTAAAAGCGGAGTCTGTAACATGTTGTGGCTGCTGGGAGAGAGCCGCACACTGTCTCTTTAAGACAGGGTTTTGTGTAGTGTAGTATTGCTGTGGTAGAGTGAGTGTATGTGAGTGTGCATGTGTGCATATGCGCTGTGTGTGTGTGTGTGTGTGTGTGTGTGTGTGTGTGTGTGCATGTAAAGCTGACTGAGCAGGCGAGGGGTTGCGTGACTACTGCAGACGAGGCTGTGACCTCAGAAAAGTGGTTATGAAAACGATCTGTCGAAGCGAGCAGAGACAGAGTGAGAGAGAGAGTGAATGAAAGCGAAATGGAGGGAGCGAGCAACATAGAGAGAGAGAGAGAGAGAGAGAGAGACCAGCCCTGCAGAAATGAGTTCATTTGCAACTTACGCTACACTATCACTGAATGACACTGGAGAGCTGCCACACACACTTATTCCTTAAGGTATTCAATGCATATGCACATACACATATACACACATACACACCTCCTGCTCTTCTCCATACTGTAGAAACAGCCTCACTCAGTACTGTACTTAGAGCATAATGTGCTTTGACAGAAGTGCTAAAAAAGTCAGAGATAAAAAAAACAGACAGAGGAAGGGAATGTTTTCATCACTGAGGCTTAGAGGGAAAAAAACAGGAGAGAGATGGAGAAAGAAAGTCAGGTATCATATTCCTATACTGTGGCAGTGGCATGCTCTGAATATTCAGGAGAGATTCCTGAGGCAGACCACATGGAAACAATCTGAGACGGGTGGAAGACAGGAAGGAGTTACGCTGCCAAATTATATATTGCAATATTTGCATCAAATTTACGCTTCATTGTGTGTGTATTTTAAGGTTGATGTTGTTGGTTTAATTATGTTGAAAAGATGTCATTGGGGATCATCAATCATCAACATTGTTATATTTATTAAGTCCTGCATTTTTTTCCCCTTAAAATGGAGTAACCTAAGGTGTTTGATGTTCCTGCTGTGTTTGAAATCGAAGATCAGGTATAATGTGATTGTGTTGAAACCATGGACTGTGTAATCACCGAAGGATGTAAACTGTTTTACTTCTGCATATTTTACTCACCAAGCTTTCAGCACAAGTGAGTGTAAGTGTGGCAGAGAATGTGTTGGAATAGTGTTGGATTCCTTTATCACAACAAAAACATTTTAGACTTACAATTAAAAAGAAATGGATGTCACTTCAGGGAATTAACCTTCTTTGTTGGAGTAAATCCGGGACTTTGGTACACAAGCTTTTATTGTGAAAAGTTAGATATTACTGAAAGGAAACCAGCTCTGTCTTGAAAAAAAGGGTAAAAAGAAAAATTTTAAAGGGATGAAAGATGGAGGAAAGGAAAAAATGAGAAGGGGTGGTGTATGTCGGTATTCGGTGCAGATCGCGTGTGAACAGTAATGCTAGCCTTCAGAGAGCACAGTGGAGCACATTGTATCCATGCATGAGTCGCTCCACAGGGACAGTGGCATGACGGAGAGAGGGAGGGCATACCAGGACAAGGGGCTGAGAGAGAGATGAAGAAAGAGGAGAGAGAAGAAGGGTGAACGGGTCTGTGTCATGACAATTATGATCTTTGTTATAAACAGGGTTGCCAACTCTCACGCTTTTGGCGTGAGATACACACTTTTATGCTCAGTCCCACACTCTCATTCTCCACATCCCGTACCAAGGAAAGTGTAATTACAAAAGCAAAGCTGGATTGTGTTAAAAGATAGATTTTACAATATGTATCTTGCAGGTCACTTTGTTACAGGTACAGCATTTTGTTGAGTACAAATGAGGAGCAGCAGAGATATCAGATGTGCACTGTGAATATCTCTAATTGTAATCTTGTGTTGGTGGCTATTAATTAAAATGATGACAGACAAAACACGCTTGCCGCATAATGAAATTAAGGCTTCTTTTTTCTTTTCAATTCTGGATAAAAACAATGCAAACTGATGGTAATGACTTCATTAACGTATATTTTTACGTACATACAAACACAGATATGCTCAAAAACTCACTCTAGCCAACAGTCACACTCCAGCCAGTCCATGAAGATTGGAAACCCTGTTTATGAACCTTCCCAGAAAACACTGTTACTGTAGAATGAGCTCAGTAATGAGGTGAGAGTGGGTGAAAAGTAGCTTAGAGCTTGTTAAATCCTGGGCAGCTGTGAGTATCCTGGCAAATAGAAAAGTAATAACTGATAATAGCTCAGTGTTTAAAAGCAGCTAATATATTGATAATGATACTAATACACACTCCATCAAAAGGCAAAGTTCTACAGTTTAAAAAGCAAAATAGACAGCAGCCATTAAAAACACATGTAAAAGCACAACATTCCTACGACTAAAGCAACAAATGGAGGCCCTCCTAAACTAAAAGATATAGAGGCACGTTTTGAGGGACTCAGAAGTGTGTGATGATCATAGATGGTGGGGAAGTGCATTCCAGAGCTGGGGGATAGATGAGCTGAAGGCCCGATCTGCCAAAGTATGAGGATTAGTCGTGGGGCGCAAAGGGTCAAGAAGTCATCTGATGTGAGGGTGTGGAGTCTGGAAGATTTGGGGGTGAGCAGTTCTTCCAGGTGGGCATCTATATTTCCATAAATAGTGGACATCAATTTATCAGGAGGGGAATTTTAAGAATAAAATATAGATGTGTCTAGAAGGTACTCTATATGATGAGGAAAAGGCATCATTCCAGTGCAATGGTAATGAAAACCAAAAGAGGAACAGTAACTTATTGGCCAGCAACGAGGCTTTCAGGAGACTCCTCTCCTGTACATCTTAAAAGTTCAGATGAAAAACTTAAAATCTGCTCCAAACGATACAAGTAACCACTGTACAACCAGCGTGATGTTTATCTCGTCTCAATAAGATTCATAGCTACTGCATTTTCCAGACGAATGAACTGTGTGTGTGTGTGTGTGTGTGTGTGTTTGTGTGTGCGTGTGTGTGTGATATAATTTCCCTGCTGGTACAGCATGACTGTTTTGCCCTCCTCTCCAGGGTCAATATTTACAGTTCATCCTCTTCTGCAAAATCACTCTGTCACACTGCTTTACCATCTCTCCCTTCCTCCCCTCCCTCACCCCTCTCTCTCCCTCCCTCCCCACTCCTTGTCACATTTACTGTACGTCTCAATGGCTGAGCGTGATCAAGGCCAATTACGGCTTGTTTTTGAGCGTGCAGGGCATCGTGTGGAAGCAATACATTACTGGGAACTCGTGCCAATCCATGCCTCCCTCCATATGTGTATCCTCTCCTCTATCTCGCCAACCCTCGTGCTAGTACTACATGTAGTAATTCATTCTTCACACAGCTGTTGCATCCACTAGGAATGTGGGTAAATGTGAATTTAATGGTGTGTCGCTCCTAATGTATATAGAGGCATTCCTCTCTTGTCCTGGGGCATACTAGAGGATGTTTGATATCCCACTTATGCTTTCCCAACGACAATTCTTGTCTTCTGCGTTTTGCACGACATTAAGCGGATCTGGTGACCAGACCTGATAAAGTGGCACCTTTTGTAGATTTACTCCTCGGATGGTGCAGAAAAATACGCATCATAGTCACACGAGACAAGTCCGGGTCCAAAGTCAAATATTCATGATTTAACATTAGAAACACCTGGTTTTTTGATCCCCGCACTGAGTCCAAAGTTGTTGTGAAACTGTTGAGGCCTCCGAGTTTTATGAGGCCACATGTTGTAAAATCTGGGTTGCACAAGACAAAAATTTACACATAGAGAACAACAAGTATTATTAATATCATCTTCATCAGGGGATCCCACTTTTCTGTCAAATGAACTGAAGTACCCCTTCAATGATGTGTTCATTTAAACTGATTTTAAACTCCACTCACTATTTAACACCATTAATTATATAAAAGTGGATATTATGACAATATTTTTCACACTCTTGAACTTTCAGTGTTTAGGTCACTTTGCATTCATATTAATGCCACTTTTAACTGCTGATAAGTTGCTCAAGGGGATCAAGATAGAAGGGAGGAAGGACTCAAGGATTCCGGTTGTTTTTGTCTCCCCAAAGTAAATAGTGCTTGCCTTGTTTTTTGGTGATACAGTGATACAGACTGAAGCAGTATTACAAAGCATAGACTTTCAAAAAGAAAAACCCACTTTCTATTGTTATATGTCCGTTTCAGTACAAGTGTTGGTGAGGCAGGAGGTAGGAAGGAGGTGTCGACACACACCAACACAATGGTATGGTTTCCCTCTGCTTCTCCACAGGATGCTGCACTGCTTGTACACCTATGTGCAACACACACACACACACACACACAAACTCAGAACAATGGATCCACACATGTTGCTTTCATTTAATTTACTACTGCTGACTATTTTCTTGTAAAAAAAAAAAAAAAAAAAAAAACACCTTACATTTAGTTCACAGATTCAGATCACCTGTCGAAACAGTTCACAGGTTTCCCATCAAATGCATCCGCCTAAAAAGACAGAGCAGGATGTGGAAAACAAGGAGGAATCTTCAGTTTTTACTTGGTCTTTGCTTCACTACAGTTATATTCCATCATCTGTAGAACATGTTCATATTTACACCATTTTTTATTCTCCCAAGTTTTAGAGCATTTTCATTTGGCCGTTCAGCGATTCTTATTTTTTACTCAGTAAAGACTTATATCACGCCAGAAAGGTGGCTAAACTCTTACTCCTCTAGACCCTAATTAGGCCCAAACTTCACATCTGATTTCTTCTGGTTACCATTTTTATTTTAGTATAATCAGCCATGCCAAATTCAAGACGTAACACCTATAAAATCTGAATTGCATAATAATACTGGATTCCTGAGATTAGTATAATCAAATCATGAAAACAGATTTTGACTATAAACAGCTCTTTGTGCCAGGTTTCCCCACACACAAACTGGCTTTTTAAAAGTGCTGGGTGCCTAAATGAGCTGAAGATTGGCAACATATTCGTCAATTATGCCACAGTTAAGCCATTGTGGGAGATTTAGGCATGTTTCAAGATGATTTTGAACAAGGGGAAATTGCTCTCTCTATGTCAAACACCATTGAAAGTGAGGTGTATTAAATTAGTTATAAAACCTGCAAGACAACCCTCTGCCTGACTTCCTGCCAGGTCAGTGTGGTAGAGATTACATGAATATTACACAGCATACAGAACCTCAAACAAGCTGTCACATGTTTCTTATCAACCGTTAAATGCATGCTTTTGTTCAGATCAGTTGCCTCGCGAGGTCTCTGATCATCACCCTATCATCAGGATTGGTGCCAGTTAATTTTGTGACATTGTCGTTATCTGTTCTTTTTCCCATTCAGTCTAGCCTGTTGAAGGATAGCTCCTATTTTCATCAATGGCTCTAAAAGCAGAGGACATTGCATGTCCCTGCTGTAGTGTTAAGTCTATTTAAGGTGGCAACTTATGTCAGGAAAAAGTCACTGGCATGTTGCTGAGCTAATAATGTCTGACCGCTTTCCCCGTGAGCTGCACAAGTGCTCCTCTGGGAATAAGAAAGAGAGAAGGTAGAGAGAGATGTGGAAAGAGAGCAGGGAGAGAGTGGAGAGAGCAGAGCAGTGAGACTCTCCAGTGTAAGAAATGACCTCTCTGCCGTTGCGTGCCACGGTTTGTTTTCAATACTGGCCACATGTTTGAACATTGCATAACTTCTCAGATGCGGTTTGTAAATCATGAAGTGTTTTGGGGTATAGAGGTGTGTGTGTGTGTGTGTGTGTGTGTGTGTGTGTGTGTGTGTGTGTGTGTGTGAGTGTGCGTGTACTGACAGCCACCTTACCTAACAGCTTTAACTGATTTATCTTCATGTAAATATCCTTTTTTTTATTAAAAGATCCTGCTTCTTTGAAGGTAATTCTTTTATATGAAGATCGCAGCAGTGAAAATGACTGATTAGTGACTGGCTGATGTGAGGAAAAGTAATTTTCCAGTCATTCATACAGTTAATCATCCTTCTCTGCTCCTGTTCGTTCCACAGCTGTCTGCTTGTGTCTCACTGTCCGAGCTGTGGGAGCTGTGGCCCAATTAAAGGCTAATTAAAGGGCCAGTCCATGAAAACAGGGATGTCTTTGTAGTGCTGTTTGCACAGGTGGTGTGCATCACATGTTGTAATGGTGTCGGGTTTAAACATCAAGGCTGCACACATGGACACGCATTAGCGCTCATGCACTGTACACTTGTATGCACACTACAATGAGGCAGGATGCATGCTTTCAATAGCATTGTTTCTTTTTCCTTAATTAAATTCAGTTCCAGAGTAATAGCACTTATGCACTAACTGTTAAACAAATGAATCTAACTCATAAACCAAACAGTTCTGAGATGTTCCAGTTTAGCTGTGAACCGCAGAGCAAAACAATTGCCGACACAGGGTTTTAAATCTGTCCTCCTTATCTCCACTACCTGTTACAGAGTATAAAAAAGATAAGAGGGTAGTAGGGGAAAATTCTAGTGTGCTTGTATTTGTAGCTTGTCTTCGTATTGTAATGAGATAATAATAATTATAATAATGATATAATAATATCATATGTGTGCTGTCATGTAATCCCCTTTTAATGTCTTTGTAGCTGATAAGCTGTTTTAGTTAGAGCTGAACTGACAATAACTGTGGTAAAGGAGTAGTTCTTCTTGCCCCACATCCTCCTAACTCCTAAGAATTTACATCTGTTTGCCTGTGCAGCCTGAAATATTATAAGAGACAGGATTCTTCTCATTTTGAGGCTCTCACTTTGTGGGGACCATTGATCTCTCTGTGTATAAGTGCTGAGCCCATTTGGAAATGCTATGTTGAACATAAACCCACAAAGACAGGCCTGAGTCTTTATCTTTTTAACTGTAAGATTTCCACAACAGTCCACTATTGGTTTTCTCCAGATTATTGAGCTGAGAGTACAAAATGCCAGGTTACACACTTACCTTTTAACAGAAGGGCTTTTATTCTGGACTTTTTCACACGACTAATTGACAGGCTGTCTCAGTATTGTATGTGCACTTAACATTTACATTTAATGACAGATGACGTTAGGACTGAACCAGCATCAAGACAGAATGTCATGTAGCTGTCTCAAACTGTTTGTTCAGGTGTTTTAAATCAGAGATCTGGCATCAATTTGTCTAACTGACCCATCCCAAATACATAATGCTCCACCACAGCATTTCAGACTTGACAGAAAAAAATATGACATTTTACGACTTTCTCCAGAACAGCTGCCATGTTTGTCGAGATTCACAACCTGCAGCAAAGACCAGTGATGCCCCACTTGGTACTGGGTCTTCCAGATGTGTGAGTGGTACCATCAGTCTTCTGTTGTGCAGTACACCTGGAGTGATGCTTGAGCTGTGCCTTGCTAGACCAAAATGAGCACGGCAAGATTTGTGAGCTAATTTTGCAGCTGCACACACTGTAGGTCCCAGAAGCATCACTCAGTAAACCTGGATGGCTTGTACTGTAAGATTTCACTGTTACATTTAGTCTCCTTGATGCCAAATGAACCCTAATGTGGAAACTCTTGCCATAATCTAACTGCCATAAAGCTGCATTGAAGCATTTCTCTCAAATACTAATTCAGATTTCAACACTTTCCAATTTGAAATCCAGTTTCATTGGTAAAAAAAAATGTATTTTTTTTAAATCTGCGCTTTAACAGGGTGCAGTTTGAAATGAAAAGTGTTTCACTGAAAATAGTTTGGATGTGGAGAACCAACCATTTCTCAGCAATGACATGCTTTGGCCTAGTCGACAATAATAGGCTGGACTCTCACCCTCAAACACACATCCACCACCACAACACACTCTCACACGCACAGAAACAGTTCAACTGGTTTTTCTTGTCAGTGCTCTGATCTATTGTAGACTGACCACCCACACTGCAACCAAAACCTCCCTGGCATATGAGATTCATTAGCCAAACCTGCTCTTTAACTTCCAAACCACACTGGGCTTGAGGTGTTTCAACAATGTGGAAATCACAAACATACTGAGAATGAATCCAAGGGCAGGTTCATGATTGGATTGTTGCTTTCATATTTACATGTGGTGCAGGTAAGTATCCTTCTATGTTTCACCGAGGGCTGCCTCAAGCATACAGGGGATATGCATTTCCACTGACACACAGTGTGGGGAGAAAGCTGGGTTGAGGTTAACCAGACGAGGGCTGTTATAGAGATAAGAGGTCTCATTTGGTCACGGAAGAACCAGCTATGGATTTAATGGGGATGACAGGTGAATAAATGGTTGAAATCCATTAACCCTCCCACGACACCAGCTTAAGCCTTGCACCTAACCATTACACTAGCCCCTGTTATGAGCTGTTGTCTACTGTAGATGTATGTGTGTGTGTCTGTCAGTGTGGAGGCGTGGTTTAGCTCGGGAGTCCCACCCTGCTGCACGCGATTCCTGGGAATCCGTGCCGGTTGAGGATTTACTGAACACGCTTTAGGGAAACCCAGCTCTCTCCCTCCCACATCACACACACACACACACACACACACACACACACACACACACACACACACACACACA
>NW_019522513.1:0-137679 GCF_002814215.2 Seriola lalandi dorsalis | reverse complement strand
GTTGCCTAAAGTGATTGAGATGGATCGGTCGAGGCAGTGATGGTGGTGCAGTGTAAATAAATGGGTTCATCGTTTTGTTGGTAGCTACATGATAAATCAAAACTACTAAGTAATTTGCTTGGATAAAAAGATAACTGTAGAATCAAGGTCAGAACTGTAGCTCTCCACCTCTCATATGCTAACCATCTGGTTCTGTGTGAACATGGGCCAGACTAGATTGGGTTTAATACAAACCCTGGGTCTGCTTCACTAAGACCCTCTAAGTATCACAATGAAACTTGAAGCATGTTTGAGACACATCTGGAGCTCTCTCTGACTCTCCTTCACAGTACAGTGGAGCCACAAAGGATTTCTCCTTCCCTCTAACACATACTTTTTCATGTTTTATTGTCCGGTGGGAAAAAAGACTTTGAATCGCATTCTGTGTTCATTTTATGACAGTTCCCACCCTGGGTTCTCTTTATCTTTTCCTTTCTTTCTCTGTGTGTGTGTGTGTGTGTGTGTTTCATTTTTTTTGTCTTGAAAAGGGATTCCATATTTTTTTCCCTTCCACCTCTTGTTTGTCAGAGTTTTGTCAGTAGCATGGGAATGGATGCTTGAATTGCAACACCATATTGAACCGCCCTTGAGTTCAAATTCAATTGTTCTTCCATAAACAACTTCATGATGATTATTAGCTCACACTCAAGCAGTTTGTCAAATCCTTATTTCAGAATGACATCAATTGAAACTAATTTGTTTTGTGCATATAGTTTAATGCTACCAGGAAAGTTTCTTTTATCACTTGGACATCATTATTTTGTGACTGTTGAGTAAATTGTGGTTGAGCTTTTAGGGAAGTTTCATTTAAACTTGCTTGAACATACAAATGAAAGATCAAACTGAACTTCAGTGAAGCTATTTACAAGTCTGTTTTTGCACTGATGTTTAGGCTGAAGCAGATCTTGGCTCAGATCTTCCAGACTGGTCTGAACGGTGGATTTCAAATTGCACAGTGTGTTGTAAAATTTGGTCTGAAACTAGGTGTGTCTGTGCTTGAATGGACAGATTATAGCAGGCTATTTAAAGACGAGAGGCCACAGTGGAGACAAAGCCTGAATGACAAGACCACACACAGGGCTTTGGGGAAGAGAATGGTACAGCGTTGTCTCTGTGTGTGTATGTGTGTGAGATACAGGGATCTCTTATTTAATGGTATGTCTAGTCCTGTGTGTATTTGTGCAAATGCAAGCATGCATGCATGTGATCTGACAGTGATAATTTGGTGCAGGATGTTGAAACTTTTGTTATCTCGAGCTTTATTTCTCCAGAGAAGGTGATATCATCGGCCTGATTTAACCATCCCTACTGTGGACACATTAGGAAGCCCTCCGTCTAGAGTTACACACCAGGTGTCCCCCAGTCTCATCCTAACCACTCTGGACAGACACAAAGGTGTTTTGCCAGCCCTAAATGGCTTTGCAGTGCTGGTAATAATCACTGATGTCAGTAGGGAAATCCACTGGAGACCACTGAGCTTTTGCTGAGCACTTCATGCTCTACTAAAATGTGGATTGGGGGAGCAGACAAAGCTTGAGGATGTCCTCTGACCCCTAGCATCAATTGCATTTAATCAATTCCTGCTAATTTTCCATGAAATGCTATTATGTCAGGAAGCAGCTTTTCTATCCTCCTATCTTTAATATCCTTCTCTTCTCTTCTCTTCTCTTCTCTTCTCTTCTCTTCTCTTCTCTTCTCTTCTCTTCTCTTCTCTCTCCTCTCCTCTCCTCGTCTCGTCTCTTCTCTTCTCTTCTCCTCTCCTCTCTTCTCCTCTCCTCTTCTCGTCTCTTCTCTTCTCTTCTCTTCTCTTCTCTTCTCTTCTCTTCTCTTCTCTATCCTCTCCTCTCCTCTCCTCTCCTCATCTGTTCTCTTCTCTTCTCTTCTCTCTCCTCTCCTCTCCTCTCTTCTCCTCTCCTCTTCTCGTCTTTTCTCTTCTCTTCTCTTCTCTTCTCTTCTCTTCTCTCTCCTCTCCTCTCCTCTCCTCTCCTCTCCTCTCCTCTCCTCTCCTCTCCTCTTCTCTTCTCGTCTCTTCTCTTCTCTTCTCTTGCACAGTGGAAAAAACAGTCACTGTAATTAATAATGATAAGCTGTGGCAGGCGATAAAAAGAAGCAAGGGGTGAAAAAAAGAAGAAACAGGTTTCTCTCTTTTCCCTTTGCTGTCCCTTTTGACATGTCTAGCGTGTAAACTTGGCAGGGCCAAATTTGTTGATTGCGGGCTACTGATGTGACCCATCTGGGGCTGAAACATTGCATTAGGTCTTCGCACGCTATTCCCCGCCACTCCCTCTGCTCAACAACTCACCCTTCTTCTGTCACATGAGAAACAGTTGCAGTACTGTTATTGGGTGAGGAGGATGTGGGTATTTGGTGTGTTTATTATGTGTGTGTGCAAAGAGTGTGTGTAACGGGAGACTGGCCCCCAAATGGATGGTTCAAACCGAGCAGCAGCTGTGTGTCCCATTGAAGAATCCTTGAGCAAGACGGCACATCCCTAGATGACTTACATGTAAATGTATGGGTGTGTGTGTGAGTGTGTGTGCTCAGATCAAGGTCTGGAGTGATTTGTGAAAATTTCTCTAAATTGTGACAGTGTTGTAAAGTTCTCTGCTTTCTCTTCAGCGCTCAATTATTTTCTCGTGCTTCTCAGTGAGAGGAGAAAAAAAACACTTTAATTCATGAATCCCACTTTTCCAGAAACAGCTGTTCAGTCTTCTCATCTGTCGACTAAATCAGTGGTTCCTCCACAGCTGAACTGAAGTGCCCCTTCATCCACACTACCCGTCATGTTCCAAATGTACTCATTTGAATAGATGTATCTTATTTAGTGCTATTTATCATAATGAAGTGCATATAACTTTATTTCAACCATTTATCTATTCATTAACTTCAGCTGTCTGCACTTGTTCAACCTTGTATGTATTACTGTTTATCCATTATTTTTAGGCCACTATCAACCATTTATCTATTAAATTAAACTGCACTACTTTTAGCCTAATATTGAACATTTTTCCATTACTTTAAGTTAAAGGTCCCATATTGTATAAATGATTTTGCCCTGGCTTTTTTAATTAAAAAAAGGTCTTTAGGTTCTATATTAATACTATGAAAGCACTCAGTCCACAGAGAAATATACACAGCCATTAAATCAGAAACTGAGCCTTAAAATGAGCCATCAGGACTTCTGTAACTTTATGATGTCACAACAAAGCAGTCACTGCTCTCAGCCATGCCCCAAGCCCCACCAACCTGGACCCACCATCCAGCCTTGCAGGATTTGGTTTCTCTGAGTGTTCACCTGAAATCTGCTATATTTCTGGTCAATCACTCAGAAAACAGTCAGCCAATCGGAAGAGAGGCTCAGAGCCTCCTCTCATTTGATTGGCTCCCTGACGTGTTGTTAGTAGAGCTCCAGACAGAGGCCTGAGAGAGGAGATGTAAAACTACATTGAGAAGATTTTTGGTTCTCAAAACAAAATTGGTTGGGAATCACCAGACTGAATGATGAATGGCAAGTTGGTAGGGGACCAACATACTAGAGCTGTTAGGTAAGCCTTCTGTTTGATGTAAATCTATTTCTTTTTGTTTTGTCAAAGTAAGAAAGTGTAAGGACTGAGATCACAGGACACTAAATCCCTCAACTGAAACAAAACATAAAAAACAACAATTAATTTCTGTCATATTGGAATCAGTCCTATATTGTCTAGTCTAGACAGCCGACACTGGTGGAAAGTCATTCAATCTGATTTCATAACAGATCCAATGAGTAAAAGAACAGAAAACAAGCCACAATTTATAATGTCCGTATGCAGCAGAGAGGAAAAGAGGCATGCACTACCTCGCGTGAGTTGCTCATAGTGACACCACTGTGTTTTGAGCTGCTAATACTTTCCCAAATCAGAGATATTGCTCTTATTCCAGAGACATCCTGAAGCTATTGCAGAGGAATTTCTGTGGTCCTGCTCGTAAATCAGACTTCAGCTGCAAGAAGAAAATCCTATAGGCCTTGCCTGAACTGTGACATACAGTACAGTACAGTGCAGCAGATAGACTGCTGTGGAAACACATGTTCTTCACTTCTACCTCAGACATGTTTGGTTTGAGGTGTCTCATTGCACTTTCACTTACTGGAAATCCCGTGTTGTGTTTGTGTAGCAAAAAATCTTTTCTAGCTCTAACTGAGTGGTATCTCCCCGGACAGACGCACAGCTATGATAAGTGATTTATGAATATTTAGGCTGAATATCTCAGTGGACCAATCTGGGTTTGAAACCACAAGACAGCATGTTCCAAGAGCATTTTGTCACATAGATACTGCCACCTCACAGCTCACTGCGCACTGCGATTAGATTTGATGAGATGATGAAGATTTCTATGAGGAAATTGGGTTGTTGCAACATTGGAGAAAAGAGGAGATAAGAAAAATAAAGATGACAAAATAGTAGAAAGGTAGGTGCCACTTTATTAGATACACAAGTCGTAAAGCTACACGTGAAATAAGTTTATTATCTTAATGGATGGACAAAAAATGTGTTCAATAAACACCTCATATATCTAAATTGTGACCTTATCAGGAGCAAACATAAATTATCTTGATTTTAGTCTCATCTCAGGGCACCCAGGTTATGAAGCGTTCAAAAGCCCAGGAGGTAGAGCCACAGAGAAGCAAGTACAATAACCTGTCAAATTATGTGACGGCATGGAAAAAGCCAAACTGGAGTTACAGATAAGTGGATGTGGGCGCTGGTCCAGTGGGGTTGCCCACAGGTCTCAGCTGCAGGGCGATACCAAAGAGCCAGTGTGGAAGTTTACAAGCTGCTGAGCCCGAATGGTGGTTTGCTGACAAGGTGTAACGTGAGGTTCATTAGTGTGGAGGCGATAATTGCAAGGGGTTGTTTGAGAAGCGTGTCGCACATTAGGTCCTGTTTTTACGCATACAGCATTTGTGAGGATTTCTGCTCAAGTCTCCAGCCTGTTTGAATCTTGACCCGTGGAAACATAAGAAAGAAGTCATGTGAGGACTCTATGCCCTAACCATCGTTGGTTCAGAAGACTGACAGATACGTGCATCCATTTCTTTTTAATTACATTTCTACCTCCATCTTGAAAACAAATATCAGATGCACATAATCTCATCTTGCATTTCATCCAGCTGCTGTCTTTATAAGTAACATAAATCTGCACAAATCGAATTATATGATGACTGGATGTTACCTACTATTTACATAAATCAAATTAGCCTGCAATATTTTCTCTGAAAACTTTTTCCACATTTATCCCTTGCCTCAGCGTTGCAGTATTTCTCCTCATCTTTTGCAGATTTCAACTAAATATTGTGGATATACACTTCTTTAAGAAAAACAATGAATAAATCTTTACTGTTGAGAGTCTTGTTTTGTTGCACTAAACCTTTTATATTACTCAGTTTGTTTGGTGACATTTTTAATGTAGAATTGAGCGGTAATATCTGGGCCGTCTATGTGAGCTGCTTAATTTGAACTGTTTATTTTAAGACAGCTGAGAGAAATACAGTTTATCCTCGATGGTCAGGGGTCTGGGGTTAATGTTTAAAGGTGTGGGTTAGTAAAAGTATTGTAAAGTATGAATACAATCACCTCAGTCTCAGTGGTGAATTTTATTTCCTATTCTACAAACCCTTTGCTTTTCAGTTGGTTTTCAGTTGCTTTCTCACCATAAAGAACTATGGTGGTGAAAATGTATTTTAGACAGAGGCCAGATAATAAGCTCAATGCAGTGAAACATGCAGCTCAGGGTTTGTGTCTGTGTGTGATTCAGGGACACAGAAGCTTTTGGGTCAGTGGATGGAGACACTCAGTTCTGTCTGCTGACCCTGCTGTGCCCTACTGTAGCCTGCCTGTAGCCTTGTCCAAAACAATCCCTCTTTTTCTCTGATCCAAATGCACACACACACACACACACACACACACACACACACACACGCACAAGCACACACACTCGCCACTGCTTCCAATTTTTGTGTGATTTAAGGGGACGAGGAGATTTAACCACATGATGATGAGATCACCAGCAGGCTGAAACACACATACGCACACAAACAATCATTGTGTCATACACACACTGACACACAAAGGGCAAAAAATAAAGGCTGACCTACCTATTGAGACACAAAACCACAAACATATGAAACATTTTTGTTTTTGTGTACTTCGAATTTTTGTCACTTCATTTGACCAACATCAGTACCCCAAACCTTAGCCCTTGACCTCTCTATTGCACAACCGACCCCGCCCCAATTTTCACATATTGCTATAGTGACACTGACACATACACTGTGTTAAGTAATCTAGTAAGTTGATGACAACCTGTAGACCTCGCGGCTCAAAGGAAGGAGAAGTCATTTATTTTTATGATGTCTTTAAACCTGCCAAGTCTGTTCAGGGCATCATTGTTGTAAATAATGATAATTATACACTATATAGGCCTGTGATTATACTGATTGTGTGATGGCACAAATTTTGTTTTGAAAAATCTGTCGATTTTCAATGCAAGTTTGAAACATCTACAGGCCTCAACGTGATAAATCACCTCCAGTGATTAACTGTTGCACTTCTAATAATCTGGAGCACTCACAAGAAACATGTTTAAGGAAACATGGTCAAAATTGATATACCACAAACTGCAATATCCCGTCTTTTACTCCCAATACGAGTCATGTTCGAAATTAAATGTTCACATCAAATCCACACCTCCTGTTTATAATGCAGACTTTCTTTTATTAATTTGCAGTCTCTAAAACCAAGCTCAAGTAACCCTGATGACATCACTACAACATCATTAGAGTTATTTTCTCAGGCCTGACAAAAATCCTCCAGAGAAAACGATAGGTAATTAATGTTTTCACGCACTGAGAAGAACTTCTGTAAACTTTCTATAAATAAAACAGGTGGAACCCCCCCCCCTTTTTTTAAAAAAAAGGTTTGTCTTAAAACCTTCATTTTTAATTTTCCTTGCACCGCACACATCCAGCCCGACACTAGTCAAACTTCCCCCTGTGCAGCACATTCAATATTTCCTCGAGATGGAGCATGGCTGAATGTGCCACAGTTGGCAGCTTTGCATGTTCAGTGAGGAAAAATAGTCTTCCTATTTAGAACTACAGCCTGTTTGGAGAGTGCAGACAAGTCAGTGTTTGTTTACATTCTGAAAATCTCTTCAGTTGGTTGGGAATTACAACATAACACACATGTACATATACACAGTCGTAGCATCACGCTAACACCAGATGCCAGGAAGTCGAGTGGCGACTGAGTGGCATCTACAGCAAAGCCCCACCATGCGTGACTCTCTCCTGACTTTGCCTCTTTTAGCAAGCTTGCGTGATCCCACCATTGCTCCCCATCAAGCCCTCCGCCCGCCTATATCCTTCACTCACTCACACACACACATGTACACAAACACACACACACATCGCCTGCTGGGCAATAACACACAGGGTATACGTGTCCTCCCTCCCTGTGCCAAATGATGTGATCGGAGCAAACCCTGTTAGTATAAACAGGCTTGGATTAGAGCGTTGTGATGACATGCAATGGGCACAGATGGGAGAATGTGAAGTGGACAGTCACGATATGTCCAGATCTGACAAAGGATATCTCTCTGTACTCACCTCACTTATCCTCACCTGTCCTCCCACAGCTCACCTCTCCAAAGAGCTGATTGACAGTTGCTGACTACAACACATTATGTGGTTTCACTGTTTTTCAGGTGAAAAAGTTTTTCTCCGTACATGAAATATTAAAATGCTGTATCAAACCGAAACACTTGATAAGATGGATATTTTTACTATGCATGGTTGTTTTCAACAGTTATGTCCATCATATATGATGACCTGATGTCAAAGCAGATGAGATGTTTCTGCGAGCAACCACTAGTTTTCCCGCCACCTCAGGCCTAATACCCTGCAACACAGGGTTGAGGAGTTAGGAGAAAGATAATCAGATTACTGTTGGGTTAGCGTGTCGCTTAATGAATTAGCTCTGTCAGAGGCCAAATTGTTGTGTGATATTGTTGGTGAGAAATGCAGCAGACGAGTCACTTGTGTTAAAGTGAAGCTGACAGGTAATGCTAAGTGAAATCAGATCAGGCTGAGACTGTGAAGCTGCACACTAATTCAGTCTCATGTTCACCACTGGAATCTTGCTTTTCATTAGAACTATGAAGAAAAGGAAGGAATGATGCAGCTCATTGTTTCGCCCGAATTTTGATATATAAGATTAAACTGGATTGATCTGACAAAAATAATGCTTTTACTCTGAAGGGCTGTAGGGAGACAAAAATAAACTTTGGCTGCAGAGATCTAATCATTGTGCTATTGCTCTAGATTACCTGCTTTACAGATTGGTCCTGGACACACACACACACACACAAACACACACACACACACACACACACACACACGCACAAGCACAATGATACATAACACCTATGATAGTGTCTTCTGACTGACATGTAAATGGCTTTCATGGATAAAGCATGAGCAGCATCATGGCTATCACTTGAGCCCCCTCAACCCTGGACTCATTAACCTCCTCACACTCATTTAATTACACCTTGGTGAGCCGTCCTGTGTCTGTGTGTACATATGTGTGATAGTGTGTGTATGTGTGGTGGATTCTGCAAACTGTTTACACATACAGTATACAGTATATAATGTATCTTGGGCTAAATAAAGCATTTAAATCCCCATCAGAAATGTATTGTCACAAAGCTGAAAGTGAGGGGGTTTTTCATATCTCATGAAAAGTTAACATGTTGGACCAACATGGTTTTCCTGGGACAGCAACATTACACCGCAGTAGAGTCTCAGTAAAGTATTATAAAAGTACATCTGCACTCTTTCTACTGTTGTTTCATGGTTAGCATTGCATGTTCATTTAACCCAGTACGACTTTACCCATTAGAAATAAGTGCGCCACTGTGTGCTTACTCATTAAAATGATGCTTTCTTCAGTAAAAGTTCAGCAAATCAACAGAACTTGATGAAGTTGCAAAGTACCCCCCCCCCCCAACCCCCACATTCTAGTGGTTAGCATTTGTTTAGCATCGCGTGCTACAGCAGCATTAGTGTAGTCCCTCCCATATGGATTCAGCCTGAGGGACCATCTGCCCATTATTATTTGCCTCAATGGGCCGAAACGGCACCATAATCTTTTTAACAGATTACCTTCTTGTTATGGAGAGGTGGTATGGATGAATTAAAAATAAACACGGGATCACTGATGAAATCAACTTTTCATGAAAGGTGTGGTTCTTTTCCAGAGAAGCTATTGAGTTGTTTACATTGACCACAAAACGAGCGATGATTGCCTCTGACTGGCCAACTGAGAGGGATAATCTAAGGCTAGTTGTACTTCTCTCTCCCTGTTATTTTGAATAATGTGAGTGACACCAGTTGGCACGCAACACAAGGAACCAGCATTTTGCTGAAGTGGAGGAGTATATGGTACTGCAGGCTGTAACCTCCGCTCTCCTCTCTGTCTTTCTTTTGCCCTCCCTCCCCTCTCAGGCAGGAATGTGAGCAAGACTAAAATACAGGGGGAGAAAACTAATAATTATTCCATGAGTTGTTTGACTTGTCTCAAGTATTTCCTTTTTCAGTATGAATAAGCAAGTCAAACTAGCTGGTGCTTTTTGTAATGAAAAACTTGGTGGCAGAGGTAAATAGTGCAGGACAACTGAGTGAAATGACTGAGCTATATGATAAACCTGCTTGTTTATCCAGTACATCATGAGCCAACAGTCCAATACTGACTGAGACCTGGATCTGAATAACTCAACTTTTGAGGAACCAGAAAAATCATTTATCTCTTGTCACTGTCGTTTTTTTCCTCCCTCTCTTTTCCAGTCATATTTAATTAATCTAGAACATCAAATTCACGTCTGTTTCCAAGCTTGTTTATAAAGCATGAGGTTGTAAATTTAGATTTATCTCTAATTGAACTTAAAGTCAGCAGGATAGCCTTTGCAGCAACTACCAAATGTGCGTATAAAGTTAACTATTTAAGTTCAAGCTTTTGAATCTCAGACTGCTTGTGAAAATAGAGATTGTGTGAGTACAGAAATAGAAGGCTTGTGCTTTATTGTGGCCAGGTGGGGTTCCTGAACGCAACTTTTATTAACCACCAGCTCCCTGAGAGAGCAACAAGCCACAGCCATCCTCATCAAAACAGGAATTCAAGGAAAAGTTATTTATAGAGTTCCCATGCAAACACACGCATGTATGCAGGGGCTAATGTTTCTTACAGTAATGCAGTGGATCTCAGATGTGAGTAATAAACACATGCAATAAATGCACTGCTCTACATACATGGCACAAAGACTTCATATTTTTTTTGTTTTTGTTCTTTAGAAATTCACTGAGGTGGTCCACAGGCAGACGAGTTATGTCACTATTTGAAGGAGCCCATCAGAGGAAGTTTGAGATAAACATACAGTAGAAGTTGAAGAGAGCAGAGAGCAGGGCCTAACAATGGACTTTTCCCTTGACTCCCACTATGTGTGTTTGTTTATGTGCATGCAAACTTCAGAGTGTGTACATGTGTGTTGTCATTTGGCTTCCAGGCAGGGTTATTGCTGGGATATATGTGACTCATGAGGGAGTTTGTATCCTGAGTTCACCCCCGCTGAACAGACTGAGGGACAAGGTCGAGCGTCTTGTTGTCTTCAATTAGAAAATACACTGTTGCATTCATTTGGGTACAGTCAAATAAAAAGCTTTCCTGTATAACTGGCTCATCTCACGCAACACATGCCTGAGTGTTTGTGTGTTTGTGTGTGTGTGTGTGTAAGTGGAGAGCACAAGCACATTCTCCTTGGGCCTCCATCCATTTACATTCTGTTAGTTTTTCTAATTGTCTGTATAAATATTGCACCACGTCGGCCTTATGTTGTGGTTAATTTTCCCAAGGCTTGACGAGCCAAATTTAGGAGTGTTTAGGCAGCTCTTTAGCTCACTCTGCGTGTGCGTCGCTCTTTCAATGGGTTCGTCAGAAAAGCAATTTTCCCAGAAGACAAACATCATGCTCACATAAAACATGTGCTCCACAATCAGTCATGTTCTCTATTTATAGAAGCAATTAGATGACTTTCATATTACAACTGCTATATCAGTCCTCCAGCATGTGTGTGTGTGTGTGCATGTGGAGAGCGCATGGCACCAGTTTTATGATGCACCGTGTAGTCAAGCCACATACAGTAGCAGTATACAGGCTGCAGAGAAGTTGCTGTACAAGTCTGTTTTGCCCAGGGGCTCATGTGTGGAGACATATTACTCCTGTACAAAATAGTGACTGGTGCGTTTGCTTGCCAACCAAAACATAGAAGTGGAAACAATTGAGTTTACATTCCGACCTCCATTCTGTGTGATCCCATTTGCTTTGTCATAATATCACTTCCCCTTCTCTTCAGTATTGAGGTGCAAAAGCTCCACATGCACACACTCCCTGACAAAAATCACTCACTTGCATTATAATCTCCTCTGAAAGAAGAATATTTGTGATTCCTGTCCTGCCTTTAAGAAATGTACTTTTTATAGATGTTGTTTTGTTGACAGACAAAGGGTATGGCTCTAAATCCTGGTGGATCCTCTCAACTGTAATCTTATATATCACAGTGGAAACAAAACATTCTCATCCAAAACAATATCAGAAAGATTATAGCCCTCAATCCAACATTAACATTGCGACCAAGGATGATGGAAGATCGAATCATTGTGGTTTAGTGCTTATATCTGGAACAGAATTAAACAAGTGGGAAAAACTCTGCTCCTGTTTGTCTCCAGAAAAATATAAATATATAAAATCCTTCTCTTCTCTTTGCCACATTTCAAAAACAAGGAAAAAGTTGAAATAGTAAGACTTGGATTTGGATAGGGCGAGATCCGGACATTTTTGATCTGTGGCATAATGAAGTATTAGCTTCCATTACAGTGCAGGCTTAACCTTTTTGCGGAGCACCATTGAGCACTTGCCAGCAGTCATCAATATTTAACAGCTGTTGCTATTATGAAATTCTTTATGGGCTAATGTGGCTCGCCGGCTTGCACGCAAGGCCTTGGCCGTCCGCCAGCAGCCTGTCAGGAGGAAGGGGGGGAGGATTGACAGACGGCTCGCTCGCGTGACAACCAGCCCTTGATCAGCCAGCCTCTCTCTCTCTCTCCCTCTCTCTCTCTCTCTCTCTGTGTGTTGGTGTTGCTCTCTCCGCTGTGGATTTCCTGTGCCTGCAGAGAGAGAGAGAGAGAGAGAGAGACAGAGAGAGAGAGAGAGAAGAAGAAGAAGAGCGCTGAGGGAAGGGGGTGGGAATAGGCAAAGGAGGTGGCTGTAAGCCAACCCAACCTCAACACACACATATGCACACACACACACAGTTTTCTCTACTCACGCAAGCCTTGTAAGAGGGGGGTGGGGGGTGGACTGCTGTGCTGCACAGCGCTTGCATGTTCAGGTCTGCAGTTCTTCTTTACAAGAGAAAAACACAACAGAGGATCTGCTGCCAAAAGATGGCACCCATGCTGCTGAAGCCAGAGACACAGAGCCTGAACACAGAGAGGTAACACGGATGTGAGACATTTGGAAAACAGAGAAGATAAAATTTCTTCCATATTTTGGACCAAATTTCTCACTGTTAGTGGTTGAGGAAGTATTCAGCACTTAAATAAAAGTAGTGAAATATTAGATTCTCAAGTAAAAGTCCTGCATTAACTTAACTAAAACTAAGGGAGTGTTTTATTCGCAAAAGTAATTAAAAGTAAAAAGTGCTCATAAGACAGGAAAATGCCCCCTGTAACTTTTGTTGAACTATTTCACTATATTTTTTGGATTATCATTAGCTATCCTTTAATGTGTAAGTACCATATTACTGTTGTGGCTGGTAGAGCTAATTTGAACTATTTCTATATATATATATATATATATATATATATATATATATATATATACTGTTGCTCATAAAATTGGAATGAAATATATTTTACCTCTTTCCATGAAATGATTGTGACAATGTGATTTATCCTTGACAGATAAAGTGTATATCTTCAAGTAGTCAATCTCTTCCAAACATATCACAATGAAAATGAAACCACAATTAAACTGAAAACAGTTATTCCAACTTTATGGGCAACAGTATATATATATATATATATACTGTAATAAAATTTAAATTTGTCATATGTTTTGTATGTTAAATCAAATGAATCTGTAAAATGACTAGTAAGTGAGCACAGTGCAGTACAGCAGGAGTAAATGTACCTGCAGTTGCTTTAAAAAAAAGTTTTACCAAAATGACTTATTTATTTATTTATTTAACCTCAAATAGACTGGATCAATTTCAGCTACAGATTCCTTGAAACGGGCAGAGAGCTTAAAGCTTTTAAAAATGGCAGCACTAACCACCTGTTTGACTCGATGTGGAGTTGCGTGTATAGCAGGATGGTAGGTCCCAGGTTAAAACTGTGCAGCAGCTAGTGTTATGTCTATGAGCAGCCATGTATGAATACTACCTGCTCCTCACTGCACATTGCTCTTGATAAGAGCATGAGCTAAAGAGCGGACCTGGGGTATTATGTACCATTCAGTTCAAAATGCATGCTCCTCTTTTACTCACGATTTATGAAACAGTTAGAGTCGTGCGACACTCCTCAGGAGCACTCCTCAACATAATGTCATGCCATCTTTGATTCCAATGCTCTAATGTACAGGATTGTATTCAAATATTCATCTCATCATTTTGTGAGACATTTCTTTGTGTTTTATTATCTCCAGAATAAAAGCATGTTAGTGACACTATGAGCCTGCAGAGACACCCCCCCCCCCCCCCCCCCAGCCCATCTCCTTTTCTCCAGTCTCTATCTTCTTACTGAGGGTTTCTTTTTTCTCTCTTTTCTGTTTTCTCTTTCTTGGCTGTTATTGATAGTGTGGGAGGAAGTGGCTTCAAGAGAGGCTGTTGAAAACAGGCAAACACCTCCTGACTGTGCTGTGCTGTATCCGCATGCTTCATGGCCAAACTCACCTCACCCCCTAGAGGCTGCACAAATTAATACCTGATTAATGAGGCCTGCGTCTTGAACTCACACACAAACACTCACATACTCCTTTTTTTGCTGCTTGTTTCAAAGTCACTGGCAGCAAGTAGCCGTGAAGGTTTTGTAGAACAGGAGCAAATTTACCTGCGTTTCCATCTTCACAGGACCAGTAGAGATAAACTTCAGCAGTCTAAAGCAGTTACTCATAAATCTCCTCATCTTTTCCCACCACATTCCCCTTTGTAATATCAGATTTCAAGAAATCAGACTTATCTGATGTCATCTGTAGTCCCTCATCCAAGGTGTTCTCTGAGACTTAATTGTGCAAATTGAGGCATGCTGAAGCTCAATATTTGGTGGGTGGTCCCTAATATTTTGTGTACTCAGTGGAAGTGGAAAGACAGACCTGGCCGACCACAGGAGCTAGACACTTTCAGCCTCACCCTTTGGCAGCATCTACATCCCGCTGCTTTTCTACTTTTTTTTTCTTTTTTTTTTAACTAACACCCACTCCTCACATAAACGCCTCACCATTACCTACTCTGTTTTCCTTTTTGGACCAGAGAGGGAGAAAATAGAGGCAAAGAAAAGCAAACCTGAAGACACGAGTGTTGAATAAAGCCTGTATTGTTGGCAGAGGAAGTGCTGGTGCCGATAATTAATCATCCCGTATATTTGTCTTTCCTGACGCTGCATCCTCTCCAAAAGCTGCCGTAAGAGAGAAAACAAAAACACATGAGGCGTTGAAGGAGGAAAATAAAGAAGCTTATTAGATTCATTTCCCACTGCAATGGTTTCCACTGGTTGGATGATAGTGCGGTGATTGAGTAGAATGGCTTTGTGTGTATGTGCGGCTGTCTGACTCTGTTTGTTTGTGCGTGTTTGCACCTAGTGGAGGTGATGACAAAATACTTTACATTATTACTGGCACTTATGAGTTTGTGAAGTCGCCTGTCAGTGCTTTCATCAGCATTTGACCGGGTTTATAATTTCAATCTGTATTTCCACATATAAAGTGAATAAACCTGATGTTGCTGTCACAGGGGGAATAAATGATTAAACATGAAAAAAATTAATCCTGACAAAATGTATGGATAAAACAAAAAAGAAACAAGGCGCATTAACTTTGCGTGCTTCAGAGTGGATTTAAGAGTAGGGGAAACTCTTCCAGCATCACGAAATCGGTTGTCGATCGCCTGCGTTGCTGAGTTGAACAAAGAAAGGATGGGTGGAAGAAGGGTGGATGGGTAGGGGGGAGGAGGGACAGAGGATAGGAGATGGTAGAAGGTTAAAGGGGGAGGAATGGAAGCCGTAATGGGGTTACTCGGTGGGGGTGGGGTCTATATACGAAGCATCGAAAGATTCATACATACATACATAGATAGTTTTTCATAATGAGGCTGTGGTGTGCGAGTGCGTGTGTGTTGCGTGACTAATCTGTGCCTGCTACAATGAGTGACGGAGCGAAGGGCTGATCTCTTGGAGTGAGCCACATGCCCCATGACAGCACACCCATAAGAGAAACACGCAAACATGCCTGCAACACGCAACACACACGTCACCAGCGCACATGTGACAGTGCTGCACGCCATAGTTGTATAGGCTAATTGCATGTATACACACACTGGCATGGTAGTAAGTAGGCCTTACTATAAGGGGGGAAGAGCATAGCGTATGGATAGTGATTTTTAAGACTTTGGTAAATATTTTAACTTTATTAAAGATCAGCTGGTGCAGAGGAGCAGGTGTTCGATGGAGAGACGGACTGACATTCTCCTGAGTTGGAGTTTAATGTTTGAAGAGGTCACATTGTTGAGAGCATAAACCAAGATTAGAAATGCCAGATGGGATCATTACTTGTCCAGTAAAATTATTCTTCTTTTAGCATCGGGGCCCTTAAGGAGTTTTCAGAAGACACTACACTTTGAGATCCATAGGTGAAATTTTCTTTTGTGCTGGCCCCCCTCCACCTAAAGGCCAGAGGTCAGACTCAGCTAAGAGAGCAGCAGGAGCAGCAGCAGCAACAACTGAAAGCTGTCATTTCAGCAGGGATGAAGCTTGAATTTAGTGAATGAACAACATTCTAATTTTTTCCATATTTTATTTTATGTTATTTCTGTCTACTCTCTACAGACACTATACGTTCCTCTCCATCCTCTGCTGCTGTTATTTAAGTTTCTTCCTTTTTATCTGAACAGAGAGTCTTAGAATAGAGAGAGATATTGCGCATACTGTGAATCCTATTGAGGCAAAATGTGATTTTGGCTCATATAAAATAGAGTGCAATAAAGTCAATCTTAACAAATAATCTCCTATTCAGTTTTCAGACCAATTAAAAACTTTTGACAGTGTTTAGTTGCTTCTTTTTTTTGTTGCAAAAGTTTTGCTTGTATGACACTTCCTTCACGGAACTGTTTGAATAAGATTTACACCACAAATAAAGGACTTTTCTTATTTCAGTATGTAAAACTTAAATAAAAACAGCGTCAACAAAAAAAAGCCTTAAATTTTATATTTTGCATTGTGCACAAGCCTGTGTTGCATTTGTGTTTGTACAACCACTTCATGCTGCTCAACAATCACCCAGAAATCCCAAAACGCACCAGGTGCTGTCCTCTACCTCACTCTGAACCGGTGCGCTGTGCATGTGGCAATATCGTGTGAGAGCAATCCTGTAAAGTCATGAAATCCTCCACTGTTTTGTCTTGTTAGACAGGCCCACCACACAGACTAATACCTGGCATTAGTGCTGTGCAAAAAGAGAGTGATACTGTTAATATGCCGGCCATATGTCTGAGTGCCGGTCCAGCTCTCTCACTGCTGTATCACACTGGTTGGGGGAGAACTGGCAAGCACACAAAACAGAGTCATTGTTGTCATTCACAACCTTTTACTGGTCTTAGTGTATGCTCTGTATTCTGTGTGCAGCAGTGCAATGTATTAAAGAATTCGAACTATGTGAGGTGTGCTTGATTTTACTTTCCAGGACTTACATTAGCACATATCCCTGCTTGTATAAGGTTATGGTTAGGGTTATCATTTTCTGCATCCTTAAACCCACTGATTGCTAATAATGTATCGGTTTAATATAAGTGAGTCCCTTGTATCAGCCTATTGACTCCTTTCTATTTTTTTTTTTTTTTTTTTCACAGCAAGCCAAGATAAGAGCTCCAGGAAGCATATCATCGGCACAGCATCCACTAACCCTGAACCCAGGAAAGAGAGTCTTCCACTGGGCAACACTGTCAATGAAAGCAGCCTCCTCCTGGAAGTAAGAAACCACATGGCTGTTGTTTGTATGTCTTGTGAAATACACTGTTGCTCATAAAGTTGGAATAAAATATTTTTTTACTTCTTTCCATGAAATGATTGTGACAATGTGATTTATTCTTGACAGATAAAGTGTATATCTTCTCAAAACTTTAGTAGTCAATGTCTTCCAAAGCGATTACTGATGCATTTAAATAGGAATAAACAGAGGACTGTGTCTGAAAACAAAATTATTCCAACTTTATGGGCAACAGTGTACTTCAGTGTGTATATATATATGTGTGTGTGTAACCATTGTTCATGTTGACTTGAAAAGATAGTATCATGTGTATGCAAATACTGTCCTAGAGGTATTAAAATAATATCAGTTTTTGCTGAACACGTCACCGTCAGTGAAACGATGAAGCGCTCCCTAGCTTGCATACACGCCAGAGAGGAGACCATCTGCGTCTGAGTGAGTCAGTGTGAATTGGGAAAGGGGGGAGGGAGGGTTTTTGTGTGTTAGTGTATGTGTGTGTGTGTTTGTGTGTGTGCCCTTCGCCCTTTGCCCCGACCCCCTTTGCGGAGCTGTGGTGTTGCGTGACATACGGGTGAGACGGGAGTGTCAGAGCTGATGAAGGAGGTGGGGATTCACACACGCTGGCAGCCTTGAGAAGCCAGTGAAGTGTGTGTGTTTGTGTGTGTGTGTGTGTGTGTCTGTGTGTGTGTGTGTGTGTGTGTGCGTGTGTGTCTGTGTGTGTGTGTGTGTGTGTGTGTGTGTGTGTGTGAGTGCATCTCTGTCTGAATGGATGTGATCGTGTGTGAAAGTGAGCAGAAGAGAGTGAGAAGAACACACCAAGCCTTTCAACAGCAATCAGTGCAAAAATAAGATCTGTGTTTCATCAGTTGACCTCTGACCTTTAATCAGACTGTAACTACAGATAAATTATAACTGAAAACATTTCACTTAATTTGGAGAACAAGTAATTTCTTGTTACTTTGATATAATATCAGGATACCCTGTTGTACTTGGCTGTGACCAGTGACGCACACATGCACATGATGATTATTTTGAATATATTATACATAAAACATGTAAAGTCATGTTGTTAAATTTGAAGATAGGCAAACGTTTGTGCTGAAGGCATCAAAGCAGACAGGTCATCATAATCAGACACACACAGCAGCACGCTATATGGGAATTGCTCGAGCATCAGATCATTGTTACACACTCAATATCTTAATGGCTATCTGTCAAACAACAAATTTTGACACTGATCACTGGCCAACAACTGTGAGCGCTCTCACACACGCACACACACACACACACACACACACACACACACACACATACACACACAGAACAGAGCAAAGTTGATCCACTGATGCTTCTCTTAACGTGTTAGTTGTCTCAATGGGATGGTAAACAAAAGGCTAGATTGACCGTAATGATGCGCTGCCTCCCGTTGCGTGACTCAACCTGCGCCAGGGCCTCATAGCAAACTAAAGCATTAGTTGTTATGGTGATAGGATCCCAAGGGAGGGTAGACACAAGATATTTGTGTGTGTGTGTGTGTGTGTGTGTTCGGTGGCATTGCATGTCTTTGTATGTGTGAGTTATGGTAACTTTGCTGAGGTGTACTAACAGGTGCAGTGAGTACAAATAATGGAAATTCAAAATATATACATATATCATATCAGAAAAGTGTTCGCTCTATAGGCTGAGATGGAAAAGAAAACTCAAATTACTGTTTACGACTGATAAATAGACACAAATGAATATATGGAACAAATATAAATGCCATAATTCCGTCACGTGTTCCACATTGTTGTGGTTTATTTGAGGTTTTAATGTAGTATTCTTCAATGGCTTAACAGCACCAGATTGGAGAATTAGCAGCACCGACTGTTCATCTCAATTTGCCCAGTTCCTTATATTCATATCACAGCAGTGATGCATTCATTTGCATTTTCTTTTGCCAACTGTCTGGTTTCATTTGCACTACATTTGGATGGAAACTTGGCTAAAGATAACATAATACGATGTCAAGCAGAATGTTACCATTGTTATTTAACATCTTAGTTTAGCGTGTTAACATTACAAGTACAGCTGAGGCTGATGCAAATCTCATTAGCTTTGCATGCATTTTGTCTTAAACCAAAGTATTTGACAAACTGAAGCTTTAATCTGATCATGGTGCTGTATGAAAAATTAAAGTGTGATCAGAGTTTTAGCAGTGTATCCCGAGGGGGGCATGGATATCTGCACCAAATATCACAGCAATCCACCCAATAGTTTCTGAGACATTTCACTCAAAACAAAAAATGGCAACTTCATGGTGGCACTAGAGGCTGACTGACCTAAGCATGGCCCAACGTGGGATACTCACTTTCATTATACTGGAATTTTTTAAAACATCACTCACTATATCAGAATCCCATGTTACCTTCGCATGTGTGTGCAGGATGTGGGTGTGTTCCTGGTGGGCGAAGGTCTCCGTGTTTGTTATGACCTCATAATCGCTGCTTTCATCTCACCGTGACAGCTAGACAGACAGGAAAACCAAAGGCACCCTGTCGAAACAATGAGACAAGGCTGCCCCATCACCATCATCACTCCTTCTCTTCCTCCTCCTCCTCCACCTCTTCCTCCCCTGCGTGGCTTCCAGATTCAGTGAACATATATTTTATTTTGGGCTCTGCATGCAAAGCGCCTCCTAAGATTTGTAAGTCATAGCTTTTAGTCTCCCCGGGGTGCTGTTGTTGCAGATATGTGGTGGAGCAGGCCAGCAGCAGGTGCCTGTTTCCATTACCTAAAGGCTTCAGAATGTGAGGAACTGAGGGAAATGTGAATGGAGAAAACACACAAAAACAGCATGCAGCACAGTGCAGCCAGTATCAGTTTGTTCTTTCTGTCTTTCTTTCCTTTCGCTTTTCCTACTCCAAAAGAACAAGGGCCAATCAGATGTGCTTGGTTGTTTTTATAATGAAAATAGAATAATAATTATTATAGTTGAATAGTCATTTTTTCAGTTGCTCTTTCCAGCTCTGTATCTGTGAAATAAATTGTAAATGGTCTGTCCTGTTCCAATATAAATGATGGGTGTTCCCATAATGGTTTTGGACGTGAAAAATATATGTTCTGTATCCATCTGTAATGTATTTGCTGTTCCATTTTGGAAAGCAAGTCAACCTACAAAATATACTGTGTTTGCCGGCTCATACTCTTTCAGGTCACAAGTCCAAAGCCTGTTTGTTCCAGGAGAATAAAAATGTCAAAGTCATTTAAAAAAGAAAATGTGTTGCAGAATTTTACTGTGGCCTTTCAGTGACTTGGAAGAGGAATGGAGAAAGGTGAACTGGCTAAATAAACCGAGATGAACCCAGCATGTAAATTCTGGCCTTTTTATGGCCTTGTAGGACCTCATAAAGGCAACATCACATTCCAGTATATTCAGGACATTTTTATGTCCATTGTTTGGACACAAATCCCAGATCGCTGAGTCGTTTAAGCCTCAAAATTCCCTTGTTATATGAACACATGCTCTGTAACTGGACTGTAAACTTTTCAGTATGGCACATATGGATATGAATGAATCAGATAGATTTTAATTAGACAAGCAATATGACAGCTTTGGGCTGCATTATACAGCAAAAAGTTACACTGCTTAAATACCTTATCCCGCTTGAGACACATGATTTTTGATTAGTAAAGATCCCAGATAATGAAATTCTTGGCCTGAAAACCATACCTTTGAAATGTTGCATTTGGACAAAATACACTGTTTTCCTAAGACATGCTGTAACCAGATGTTTGTACAGCAATGAAAATTTAGTATATTTAAAATTATACTAAGCAGTATTAATTCCACATTAGTTTCTCAGTGGTCCAGAAGGTGCTGTCTGCCTTTGGCTGCACGGTGAGTTTAGAGTCAGGCTCAAAATCACAAAAGGGAAATTGTTTACAAAGCAGATACGTTTGTGTATGTTTAAGTTCTCATTAAAGTGGTGGCATCATTTGTCTTTGAGCGCTTTCTGGAGGAAGCTGTGCGTGTGTTTGTGTGTGTGTGTGTGTGTGTGTGTGTGTGTGTGTGTGTGTGTGTGTGTGTGTCTGTGTGTGTTTGGGGGGGGGGTCACCCCATATTCCTGGACGTCAGGAATATGTGCCAGTTAAACTTGTCAAACAACATCTGCTTCCACGCCACCGAGAACCTGAGTAGGCGTCTCATCTCCGCCCCCCTCCCCTCCTCATCGCGCTTTCATATGTTTTTCAGATATTGTCGCATATAGTCCAGATATTTGTCTGTGACAGTGTCGCTATGTCAGATACCTCTAGGTTTTAGGACTACAAATTGGTCTGTCCGCAGAGCAGATATCAGAGTACACTGTGTGGTCAGGATGGAGCATGTGCAGTGAGCAGAGCATTACACTGCTTGCTCAGGCAATCAGATCATTGTTGGGAGAAACTGAAAGAAGGAGACGTAGAAGAAAAGTGAGTATGAATTCAGAGGCCAGAGGGATATATACCACATGAAACACACACACACACACACACACTCACCAGGGAAGACCTGCATAGTCTCGCAGTAAAATAGAGGTGACACACTCTGGCAGCCACAGTCACGCAAGTCAAGTAGCCCTGCAGTTGTCACGCTATCGCAGCTATGTGCACAAACACACACACATACACACACGCGCACAGACGCGCACAGACACACACAGACACACACACACACACACACACACACACACACACACACACACACACACACAAACACACTGTTAGACCTCTCCCCCTCTTCCATGTCTCCTTCCTGTGCTGTCTTTTTTCTCTTACACCCTTGCTTCACTCCTCATCCCTCCATCCCATCTCATTTGACTGAGGCCAGTTATGTATTTATTTGAAATTTTCTTTTTAATCAACACTTGTCTCTGTAAGCCGTGCTGGCCAAACACATTATTCCCCCTTGTGTGCACGGGAATGAGGCTGTGTTTGTGTCTGGAGTTTCTCTGCTTTTAATCAGTGTGTTTAGTATCACAAATCAAAGCGTGTTACCAGTCAAACAGACTTAATCACCAAAGTTTCTAACTCATGAAATGCGTTAGTTTAGAGGGGAGCAAATCGGTGTATATGTCATCCTGAAGTCAACCGCTTTAAAATACCATGAATCTAAATTCCTGCAGAAAATATTCTGAAATGTCTTTCAACAGCATGAGTTTGCATTACAAATTAGAAAGCTTTATTTGGCCCACTGAGGTCCATGACCATCTGTCTTTCATTCTTTCTCCAGTGTTGTATTATTCTATCTTTTGTTCCATTTTCCCTGTTATTTGCTGCTTTGAGAATTATGGAAAGAATGACATAAATTGAACATGGTGCTACAAAAGAAAAGTCAAAGTCTGGCTGCCTTTTGTCTCTGGCTTAAAAACATAATTGTACAGTAATGAGTGCAGCCACAGTTGGGTTGCAAATAAAACCATCTGACTGTTGTAACTGCAGGGTGCAGTCTACATGTGAATCATGCCACCTGAAGATAGCTTTGCAAAGATAGCACTGATAAAATTCAGTTGTTTGTGTTTGTCAATTATGTATTTGTTTCACTTGAGTTTATTTTCTGCATGAGCTGCCCTGAGTCACAGCTTATTTATGTCTGTGTGTGTGTGTGTGTGTGTGTGTGTGTGTGTGTAGTCTCTGACAGGCTTTGCCTTGGTGGTGAGCAGTGATGGGATGGTCTTTTATGCCTCCTCGACCATTGTGGATTATCTGGGATTTCATCAGGTGAGTTGAACTCATGTTAGATGTACAATACTGTAACATACTGTATAAATGTATCAGATGTTTGGAAGTGGCAACTTCTGTCTTCTGGCAACTTCTGTCATTTTTCAAGCCACCTTACGCCACATTTCTGTGAAAAAGAGGGTGTGTCCTTCCTTCTGCAATAAACCGGTCATATCACAGCAAAACTTATTACTTAACTTATATACAACATTTTTGACAAATTGTCAGTCATTCAGAGGTCTCCTGTCTGGGCTGAGACAAAAAATATTTCAGGAATTTAAGCACCTGACAAAAAAACATGCAAAAACTTAGTATTCATCAGGTTTTTTGGTAAATATATAGCTGGAGCAAGCAGCTGGTTAGCTTAGCATACACATTAGAAACAGGGGGAAAGTGTTAGCCTCATTATATCTCACCTAGTTGTTTCCTCCTGTTTCCTAGTCTCCTAGTCTTCTAATCACACGCTTGACAAAAGAGCAAATATTGGCTTATTTGGCAAAATGTCAAATTATACCTTTAAAGGTCCCATATTGTATAAAGGTAGATTTCCATGTCTTTTTTTATCATAAAGCAGGTCTAGGTTCTATATTGATATAGTGAAAATATCAAAGCGCTCAGTCCAGAGAGAAATGTACAAATGTCCCTGTATTCAGAAACTTAAAACCAGCCATCAGGACTTCTGTAACTTTGTGATGTCACAACAACAGTCACCATTCTCAGCCATGCCCCAAGCCCCGCCGACCTGGACCCACCATTCAAATTGCAGGATTTGAGTGAGTGTTTACATGAAATCTGCAATATTTTTATTCAATCACTCAGAAAACAGTCAGCCAATCAGAATAGAGACTCTGAGCCTCTCTTCTGATTGGCTGACTAATTTTCTGACCTCACCTACCTGTTGTTACTAGAGCTCCAGAGAGAGGAAATGTAAAACTACACTTAGATGGTTTTTGGTTTTTAAAACCACAAATATATCTTCTTATGGATCAACACCAGAAATATGGGACCTTTAATATCTTTATCACAATACAATAAATTCCCAATCAAAAACATGCAATCATTTTCACCATATTGGAGGTAACCACTTCTTGATGTCCCATTTTACAGGTAAGCTAATAAATCTACCCAAGCAGCCTCTCAACATAGCCTCTCTAAAGGTTATGACTCAACACGTGTCAGAGATCTTAGCTCTGCCATGATTCAACAAGTTCACCATTATCCTCACTTTACCCTCAGCGGTCTTGTCTTTTCTCCTTCATTCATTCCTTTCTACTTTCTTTTCCTCCTCATCCCTTGGCTAATGAGCCAGAGTAAAAAGTCTCTCTTTCCGTCTGCCTCCCCGCTGCCTGAAAACTCTGTCTAGAGGGCAGAGTGAACCAAAGAGGCCACAGAGAGGTGAAGACCTCCATTTCACCCTGAGATACACTCTGTGGGTGTATGTGTGTGTGTGGGTGTGTGTTTGTGTGCGGGCACTGATAAGTCACCAACGGTTTAGCTTCCTTCCTCTCTAGCGGCAAGACCCAGCCAGTCATTAATTATGGATGATATCAACATGGGCCTGCCTGTCCTGTGATGCTGAAATCATCCTTCTCCTTCAAAACCACGAATAAAGTGCTTTTCACTGTTAAAATCCCTCCTTTGCCCTCATGTTTGCTCGCACACACATATGCACACACTCACACAGCAGACCGACACTTTGAGGTAGAAATTCTTCTGCTACAGCGCTCCCACTTGGCTTACAAGCAGATGGGGGCAATAGCCCAGCGCCATGAAATTGACATGAAAACCATAGGAGCCTGAAAGATCCTTGCCACAGTGTGTGTGCATATGGGTGTATGCGCGTGTGTGAGTGTGCATATGAGTGTGTGCAGGGTGGCATGGCAGCCAGTAAACACAGACAAAGGAAATTAAAACTGTTAAGTGTATACTGTAAGATATGAGTATGCACGTTTGTGTACTTGTGGCTCAATCAACAGTTTTTAATTTGGCATGTCTTTACAGATCATGTGTTGTTCTTCACATGAGCAGTGAGACAACTTTCAAAATATTGCTGGTGGCAGCGTTTCATGCTGTTGGATGTAAACAAAGAAATCCACTTTTCAGTGTACTTAATGTGAACAAGACTAAGAGGCTGGCTATGCTAACTGCTGTGAGGCTCTTCTTAGGCATAGCTGTGCTTTTTGCACAGATGAAAAACTTACTCATATATATATGAGCAGTTACTGTATAATGTTTATGTAACATGTATAATGTTTGCAATCTTAGTTTAGCATGTTAGCATGATAGCACTTGCTGAACATGGCAGCGAAAGACAAGTCCCATTCATAATCATTCTACAACAATATTTTTTAAAAATTCAGCAAATGCAAAAACAGATGTTCAAGAGGAAGAGACAATGTATTGACAAGCACCATGCTTGACTGTGAGCGGAGCCAAAGCATCCCAGCATGGACAGCACCCAAAGCCTTTTGTGGGATAAGGTGATGTGCGACCAGCAGAGGAAGAAAGGGTAGTTGACAGTGAACAAATCTTTCTTTAAATACTCACAGATCATTACGCTATGTTTCAGAGACTGTCATCAAAAACACTCTTCGACTTTCCCAGATGTTCAGTTTTTGCAAAGGAGCTTTTGGTTGTTTTTAAGTCACATACTTTGCCACTAAGGCCTTGACAACATGTCACATAATTTTAAGCCCACAATTATAGTCAGAAGGACACTTATCCCTAATGTACCACAGGAAAAAAAGAAAAAAGAACGCTTCACTAAGTAGCACCACAAGAAAGCCCTGGAGAAGAGCAGAAAACCTCCACTGGCCTTTGATCCTATTTGTTACTGGGGCAGTTAGCCTTTGAAGGTCAGCGAAAATATCACTTATTCTCCATTTTTTCCTCTTCTTTTCCTCTCTGTGTTTTTTACGAGAAACATAAACAATAGTCACTCGATCCGTCTGTCTGCCTGACTGCCGGTAGGGAACCAAACCACAGGACGAAGAGCTCGCCGAAGACGGTGGGAACAGATTGTGTTTTCAGAGGCAGGCGATCAAAAACCCTCGCGTGCCACCAGTGTGGAAATTATGGAGAGAGTGCAGGGAGGAGGGAGAGAGGGAAGAAGGGAAGGTTAAACATTTTAGTGAGGAATCTGTCATGGAATGACAGAAAGCACAGCTATTGCTGGAAAAGAGAGAGAGGCATGACGAGAGTGGGCTGGAACCCGACTCACTCTGTGTGTGTGGATGGGGAGGGTAAGCTGGGCTGGACTGCTGTTCGGGAGCCGGTGTCACGCGATGTTTGACAAACACAGCTGCCCTCACTGGCCCTGCAGCTGGCCTTAGACTCTTACTGTACTGGGTAAATGCTGCTGCCTGTGTGTGTGTGTATGTGCATGCATATATATGCATGTACAGTAAGTATTTCTGTGACTTTGTGTATATAGCCCTTGTGTGTGTGATGTGGGAAGCAGACTGAGTGTATCCGAGCAGCACTGACAGGAACCCCCCCACACACACACACACACACACACACACACAGCAGCTACCAGCTGCATTGATGGCTCTAAGCAGCAAAGCACACTGGTCCAAAGTCAGTGTGCGGATAGTGCTGTTAACACACAGACTCATGTGTATTAAGACTTTGAGGAGATGACATGACTGTGTCTAAAAGTAGAAATGTGTGTGACTATGCACACGTTTTAATGAAATATTTTCTACTTGGTTTCTCCCACAGACTGACGTGATGCACCAGAATGTGTTTGACTACATCCACATAGACGACCGTCAGGAGTTCAGACGCCAGCTCCACTGGGCCATGTGTCCTCCACAGCACCAGGGAACATCTGCCCACCAGGATAACCAGTTACCTGCAGGGACTGGTGAGTAGTTGTGGATGTGGTGATGACTGCTACGTCAAATGTTTAAGGGCCCAATTCCAATGTCCACCCTCAGAGACTCACAGAGTTTGAGGCACGTTCCTGGTAAGTCCATGAGGGCTTAAGACTGTCCCACTGTCAAACCACTGAGGGCATGAGGGCTCTCTAGCAGACATTCTGAGCCCTTTCTGCAAGTCCCCATTTCTACAGACTTTGGCTGTGTCCAAAAGTACTCACTATTCCCTATATAGTCTACTATATAGTAAGTTTGCTATTTTGTAGTGCTGTTCAAACGTATAGTGAGAATTATTATACCCTATATAGTGGACTCATAGTATCCCACAATGCATCATGAAAAGTAATGTACAACTGATGGTCACTAACCGAGCAACATATACCATCATGCATTGTGCTCGTGCTGAAACACAGAAAAATGGTGCGGAGAAAATTACCCAACCACCATAAAACAGAACAAATAATAATATAGAACATAGTTAACAATTGTATGCAACATGTGTTGACATCGTCAAGTTACGTGATGTCACAAAGTACTGTCCCATTCCTCTTTGTACCATTTTTAGCCCTTAAGTGTGTGAGGATTCAAGGCTTAGGCCTCAGGGGGGGACATTGGGATTGGGCCTTAGTCATGTTTGGTCTGCCCTGTAATAGTAGATTGCAGATTATTAGTAGCTGATTATTGTCAGTGTTCCTTCTCCCCTTCTCCTGTCTATGAAGCACTTTAACAAATTGCTATACAAATTTGATTATCCTTCTCCTCTTCCATCTTAAACTCTAGGTGAGGACTTTGTAGTCAGCAGCCAGTTTCACTCTCTGGAGGCAGGGGGAATTCCTCCTGAGCTCTCCTGCTTTCTTAACAGATGTTTCATAGCCAGAGTCCGATGCCTCTTGGACAGCACCTCTGGATTCTTGGTGAGTGGTCTGAACCAAACTGCCAGCTAACCTGAACAGTAACTTCAGTTTTTAATGCATTAAAGTGTACTCAAAACATAAAAACTGAGCGCTGAGAAAACGCTGCCCGCTGTCTGGGAGAAGACCCAGGCCTATAAAAAGTATTATGACCCCTTTGGTGCAGCAAAACTTCATTTTTAATTGTAGTGTGCTCAGTTATTTATAGTTGTATTGCAAGGCATTATGAGGTAATTGGGTGATTGGACATAGCAGCAGAATAGGAGCCTGGTTCATCCCTCATGACTGTGACTAGAGTGGTTTGGAGACCAACAGTGGAAAAACTAGAGGCCCTGATGACAGAGCAACGAGCATATGGGTTTGGACCATTTCATCAGGGTCATCGGAGTTTACAGTCACCAAGTCCGCTCTGGTTGCATTGATGCTGGCCGTGCAACAGAAATTCTAGATGGCAATTTTCATACATAAACTTGAAGCACTCATAGCCAAGTAGTGAGCAAATATTGGTAAGATGCTTTCCTCATCAGTCAACATGATTGCAGCAAAGACACAAACTGTCATGTAATGCACAGCACTCATTCTGCAACAAGTAAAAGGAGCTTCATTCCCTATCAAAAGAATATTATTAATGCTTTATTGAGTGTACCTGCTGTTTCTTTTGGACATATTCACAGCATGGAGTTACGGATGGCTGAAATATCTCAAAGGCTGATAAAATTCATCCATCAGTCTAAACTGGACTTTGAGTTTAGAGATTGTTACCAAATGTTTGCAAGCTAACAGACCAAACTAAGATGGTGAACCTGATAATACCTGCTAATATCAGAATGTTAGCATTGCAGCTGTGAGCATATTAGCATGCTGATGTTAGTATTTAGCGCAAAACACCCCTGTGCATAAGCACAGCCTCACAGAGCCGCTGACATGGACTCGCTTAAATACTACTGAGTGCAATGTGGTTACTGGTGGATGTATGGTTATTTATCTTATAGGGTATAAAGACACAGTATCTGTATGATCTAAGAAAGGTTGACACTTCCTGAAATTAAAGACCAGTTTAAATCAAAAAAATGGAAATAAGAGTAGATATTAATTTTTTAACATGCAAAAAAAATGTGGCCAATTGGACATTTTTAAACTAGAAACTTCTTCTCTTCTGTCCCAGACTATGCAGTTCCAGGGTCGACTGAAGTTCCTCCATGGGCAGAAGAAGAAGTCAGCCTCTGGGGCTCTGCTGCCTCCCCAGCTGGCACTGTTCTGTGTAGCTGTACCCCTCCTACTGCCCTCCATCACTGAGATGAAAATGAAGAACATGCTAATGCGGGGAAAGAACAAGGGAGGAGCAGGAGGAGGAGGGATTATCTCTGCACTGGAGCATGGGTAAGCATGGAAACATCCTTCCAAGTTTTACTAAAACTGGAGGGCTGATGTATGTTCACACTGTGTCCTACTGTAAAGCCACTGATTGCTCTAATGGGGGGTGCTATACTGTAATTAAAGGTCAATCTTTTTCACACAAACTTGATGTCTCAGACTGTGCTGGTCCAAAGCTGAGGTTTGATGCATTTTGGCACCTTGTTACAGCCTCTAGGAAATTACATTGATTGGCCTGATGGGGGAGCTAGAAGTAAAGGTCAAAACTTAAAACTTTGAAAGGCCACAGCCGCTACATCATCGGTTAAGTTTTGTTTAAGCACTTTGTCACCCATGATGCACTTTGTCACCAATCAGCCCAGAGATGCTTTCATAATTCATAAAGGATGACATGTGTACTTTGTTAATGTACATGTTAAATCATGCCTTGACTAAGATCCATGAGACAAGAGTAAAGGAAACACATTAAAAACAGTGTGAGACTGCCAAAAAAATACATGGGCACCAGTCCTCATGTGTTATTGATTTATTTTTTGGGTTATATATATTCTAGAGGTAGGCTACCAGCTTATGACTCAGCAACAGCTTGATGAACACACAAGCATTTACCCTGGGACCCAGTTACCAACACAAACATGAGGCCTTTCCTCACCCAGCAGGCTGTGACACCAAACCAAATGAGCGCTGGAGGCCTTACCTGTGGCCAATTAGGAGCAAATACATGTCTCAGTTTGAATGAGGCCCGCTGTGCTTCATGCATCATTGACAGCTTTGAGAAGCTGCAAGGCCAAGAGTTGAGCTGTAGTCAGTGAGCAGAGGCCTACCACCCCCTCTGCTGTTCATTCTTTCTCTTCATCATCCAGAGAAACACCGATAATGTTAGTATTTTTTTAGCAAAAATCCAACAGTAAGTAGACAGCAGGTTGGCTGTTTAGATGGGAGGCCTTCAGGTTTCTTAGGGTCTTCAGTATGAGAAGACTGCTATACACGACACCTGATTTGAAGGAAAATGACTACAGGTTAGCGCAAGTGCATCTTTTCCTATAATGCACCTGAAAATGTATTTATTTTCACATGCAATGTTGATGAAAAGACACATATTACCTCCTACGTGTGTTGTGTTGAAACATATGGAAGAAACTTTTAAAAATAGCCTAATTTCAAAATTAGGATGTTTAGTAATACACTCTAAATTCTTCTAATCATCTTCAGCCATTCTGGTGTTAGCCTTATTAAAAGCTTCCACCTGCATATTAATCAACACTGGAAATTGAATGTGTCATTATATCTTAATCACTGATTGATCATGACATTCACTTTGCCACAAGTTCAATGGCAGGTGATCAGAAAGTATAGTTTAAAAAGATTATCACACACAAAACAGCCAAGGGCTGTAACACAGAAATGAAGACAGTGTATTGTTCTGCCTGTAAACTCGGAGTGCTGGTCATCATTGATCTTTGGGCTCTGGATGTTGACTCTGGTCTCAATTTACAGATGAGACAGATCCCGGAAAAGATGAGTCATTTCTGGAACAATTCTCTCATGAACTAAAGTGAACCAAACCTAGATGTTTGTACTTTGAGTAATTCCTCAATCAGTAGAAAAAAACTTTGTTTGTAGACATTCCTGTTTGGATATCTGGGTGGATTAATGATATTTTAAATGTCGTCAAAGAACAGAAAGATCACACAGACTAATTTGTCTTTTTGTTCTGTGATTAATGATCTCTTCTCTTTTCTCTGATCCCTCTGTCCTCCCCACCCCACCCCACCTTCTCCCTCACAGTGAGCGAGGGGAGCACCTTCGGAGGCACTCCTTCAGTGGGGGAATGGGTGACATAGCAGACCCTCTCCTCCTCTCATGTCCCACTCCTGGTGGTACCCAGCGAGGTCACCACACTCCCTGGACCCCGCTCTCCAAAGATAACCTCAAGTACCGCCCTGATGGATACTACAACCAGGAGGAGCCCCTAAACTACTGTAAGTCCTCCATGGCTTCCCATAAAGGCCTCAGTCCAGGCCTGGGTGGCGGCTGGCCCCTGCGGCCAAACTCAGGTCCCCTCAGAGCGGGCCAGGGTATGGGCTACATCCCCTCTAACCGCGTGAACAAGGCCGGTCAGTACGGGAAGCCATACCGCCTTTCCCCAAACTACCACAGCAGCAGAGGTGGCGAGGTGTTTGTGTCTAAGCTCTATGGGAATGTCCAGATTCCAACAGACCCGGATGCGTACTGCGTGGACCTGGTGAAGAGCGAGAACGGCTATGGAGAATGCTATGATGGCCATCTAATGCCCGAGATGCCCCCCATCAAGGTAGAGCATGACTCAGACTCTGAAAATGGCTGCGATGCCTATGGGCGACCCTGGGCTTGCCGCGACCCAGAAGCCATCGACCGTCGCTATGGTAATGGGATATACGACCAAAGCTCCAGCCTGCAGCTGAAATCAGAAGCAGATTATTATGATCCGCAGTACTCGCCCTGTCAGCGAGGGAAAGCAGGCATCAGCCCACCGTACAACAACGGCAACTATCACAACTATGCAGTCAACAACAGCGGGAATACGGCAGCACGTCTGTTAAAGTGCGACAAAGACATGGGAAATAACAATGACAACAACCAGTTCAGTCCTCAGAGACTCTCCCATTCAGACTCTCTATGCAGCAACCAATCCGTCAACCTCATGGACTCACAGGTCTACCCACAGGACCCTCACAAGGCCTACATGCAGCCGGATTACAACAAGCATGGCACTTATGAGTTCAAAGGTCATGGCCTGATCCATTCAATCAAACGGGAGCCCATGGACTCCCCACCGTGGTCTGAGAGCGGTCATGACATAAACCAGTCCATGATGGTTGGGCCAAGGAACGTTATGCCATGTGTGATGAGCACAGGCCACCACAAGTCCAGTCCTTACATTTATATGCAGTAAGAGTGATTGGAGTGTTACCCACCCACCCACACACACACACACGAACAACACACACATAAACAATCAGTGTGCATTACAGTGCTTTGTGTTATTATTGTTCTCATACACATACACCAGCATAACAAAAGGACTGTCTTTGATTATGATGATTCCCAGGATGTCAAGCACCTCTTCAACTTGACGGAGAGGTAACAAAAAGGCTCAGGTTCTAGTGTTAGTGTTGTGACAATCAGAAATACAATTTTTAATCCAGTTTATGGATAGATGATTTTTGTTTTTAAAGAATACATTTTGTAGTTGTTTCCAAGCACTTTTGGATTTAGTGACAATGAGACAAATTATGTCTAGAAACACCATTTCATTTCATTCTTTGTGTTGTGCACACCTGGCTTTTGTGGGTGGAACAAAGATATTGCTGTAAAAAAACAACTTTTTTTTTTAGATGATTTAACACCTGTTACTGGGCTTATTCAAAGGAGAAGGCTGATTATGAGAACACACTTAGACATCAGTGATAAGTTACAGCTTAATCTGCCTTGAAGATTTCAAGGAGCCTTTTGGTGGTTTTGCATGTTTTAGTGCTTCAACTATAAATCGCCTACTTTATTCATTACCGCCTCCAGTGATGTATGAATGGAAATTACCAGTTTCTATGCATTTTAGTAACCCTTGTTATTCAATCAACATGCAAATACTTGAAACTTACTTGAAATCCACTGCAGTAAAAAATTGTTTGGTCAAAGTTTTAATGCAGGACACAACTAAATTCACATTTTTTACAACATTTTTTGTGGTCTGAATTAGACTTTCAAAGAGCAAAGCTTACAATGTAATGCTTTTTTCCGAGCATCCTTGAATACACCATTAATTACTACTTGCTACAGAATCCAATCCAAACTTTACAGTAATGTAAAGTATATGCAATTTGTAGTTAATGGACCAAAACATGTAAAACTATCAGTATGGCAAAAGCTTTAAGTATATTCACTACATTTGTTTATTCAATTAGAAACAGCCTGATTACACACATAAGGGCAGCAGGGGGGGCACAGTAAGTGGGGAAACAAACCCTCAACCACAAACCTGTGGCTCACGCATGTGTCCCACTGAAGCACTGCTGAGCAAGGCACTGAATAATAACAAGTCCTACAGGTACCGCTCTGTACTTGCTCCTCAGCTCTGACCTCCTTGTAGAAAATAGAAATAAAGTGAAATTTAGAGTGCACAGTAAAAAAAAAAAGCATAAGGATGACGAAGGCAAAACTGATTTAAAAGTAACATTTAACCGCATTGAATTGACATGAAAAGCGAACAACTCAATTTAAATCACACTAGAATTGAACCTTTAAATTGCAGGACCTAAGAAAAATGTTAAATGATTAATATATTCATTATCAGCTGAAGGTTTGTCTGGACAAGTGTTCGACCGAATTGAAGGAAAAGAGTGTGTTGTTAAAAGGTTCGATTTTGATGTGCACAAAACTTTCATCATTTTCAAACTCTGGTTGAATGTACAAATAATATAAATTTATGTCATTGTATGTCAAAGCTGATGTTGTACAGTTTGGATCAGACATTCAGCTCAGTACAGCCTGCCTCACTGCCGGCGTGACACCTTTCCTTTGAGATAAATATACACTTTCATGTTTCATGTCTTTTCAGTCGCAAAACATCAGACAATGTCTTCACAGTGTTTTTGCACAAATTAATTAAAAGCACCAAATTGATTCAATGTCAGAGTCTCGGTTCTGTGACGCTACTGTAGTAGTTCCCAAATTGCACTACTGGGAGTAGTTCAGTTGAAGTTCAGCCTACCCAGACAGGTTTTTGAGTCGACACGCACAACTGTACATGGTGTCACTGTTTTGAATTTGTCTTTTTCTCTTTGTGTGTGTTCATTTCAATAAATGTTTGATGATTCGTATTTATTGTAAGAGGCAAATGTGTATAATTTAAAAATTGCAGTTTTGAAGGCTTTTCTGTTTCACTAAGGTAAATAAATATGGCTTTTTTTTCTTGCTCTCTTTTTGATAATTGTTAAAAAAAAGACTGTCATACTTGTCTCATGGAGGCGGTAGCTGCAAGGTAGCGAACACAGTGTACATATGCAGTGTCTTCCAGTGTTTCTACGTGTTTTTGCAAATGGGACTTATCTATTAAAAGACCTTTCTTCATATGGAAAATCTGAGTGAAGTGTTCTTCTTTTGATTCTTTTCTCTTAAACAAGTCGAGTAACATATGAGCATGTGATGGCAAAAAACATATCCACAGTAATGAGATTACAGATGATTCATAACTTAGATAATGAATATTACGCAAGTGTAAACGACAAGTATTCCTATTAAACATTTGAAATGTGTAATAAATGGGTGAAGGCATAGTGTGTGTGTGGATTTGTGAAAGAAACACACTCCTCTGCAAACACTTTAACATTCAAATTACTTTGTTCTAAAATGCATTAGATAATCCAGAGATAATTTTAACAATGGCAAATAATTATCATAGAGCTCAAACCAAATAATGCAAAATACAACAAGGTCATTCTAGTAACCTAATGGTTCCCTGCTCTCGTAAACACAATGAAAAATGACCAAATTTTATTGTTCAGTTAACGTCCTTGTCTCTTTGGTAGCTTTTGAATTTTTCACATGCAGCAAATGTGGTCTCATCCTTCAGATTTGTGTCTCTATTAATAATTAATACTCAGCAGAACAGGATACAGAGTATCTCTAGCCACATTGCCTGTATGATTAATGTGCTGTAAAGTTGGTATGACAGCTCCTTCACACGATCTGAGAAACTTAACACTCATCTCTCACCACTGTCTGGGACAAGGGCTAGAGTCAGGGAAATGTTGGCATCCACAGAGAGGGAGAGGGCAAGAAAAGAGGCAGTGGACGGAGAGAGGAAGAAAAAGCTGGGCTTGAATCCTGGTCCTCAGGATTCCCAGGAGAGCTGGATTTCTAGTGTACTCTATAGTTAATTGTATTCACTTAGCAGATCGGGTTTAAAATAGTCTAAGTTCTCCATTGTTCCTTTTGAACAGGTCAGCAATTTCAAAATCATACAGTTTGGATGTCATATAAAAACTGCATTGTGACAGAGAGATTGTAATCTCAATGCAAACGATTATAATAAGATTATTATGTAATTTATAGAGACTCTGAGAACAGGGTCAAAAACTGTCATTTTCTACACAGTAATAAAAATCTGTTCCTTTGACCACTCCTTGCACACCAACTGTCCCTGTTTCTTAAAAGTGCTTTTGCAAGGTCTAGCTGCCCAACAACAAACCATCTAATGTCCTTATATCTATATGATTTAGATAAAAAAAAAGAGACCTCCAGGATCATATGGTTGCAGATAATTTTATGACCCCTGATTTAGAGATACAAACAGAGCAAACACATTGTACCAAACATGGGACATGGAAATGTGAAAAAAGATTGAATTTAGATGAAAATGACTCACTGAAATGAATTTACAGTAACTGGTACTCGAGGAACAGCAGTGGCCAAAGTCAAAAATAAGGTCATTTGACACACTGGGGCTTTTTGCCAAAAAAAATCCAGAGTGTCACATTATTCTATTCTAAACTCTAAAACTATTTAAGTTATTAGGTCCATTATATATTTAACAGCCACCAAGACTAATATTAAGATTCTCTCTCTGACACTCGCTGGCCAGGTAGACACAGCAGGAAGTGAGTGAAACTTTTTCAGCACATGTGCTGCTGGAGTAGCAGAATGTCACACTCATTCCTAATCTGTTGTTTATCACAGCTACGTAACGTTAATTAGGTGCACCTGGCCTTGGAATGAAATGCTTTAAATTCCCTGTGCTGGCATCAGAAGGGAGAGGCTTCTTAACATGGAGACCTGTGATTAGCTGTTGTCTTTTGAATTTGTGTCTTTTGTAGTTTTGATCAGGTACTCTGGTTGTTTTGTATATTTGTTATTAACTTCCACGGATTTGGTGGTTTTAATGGTGTTTTCTGTGGGTGGTTTGGGTCAGCGGTGGAGTGTTGCATGCCCCATATAGGGTCACCCAAGTGTGGGGCGTAACAATAGGTTATAGGGCATTACAGGGTGCACCAGGATCAGTGGAAGGATTTCACTTATGGGGATGACTGTGAGTGTGTATGTTCTAGTGTGTGTGTGTGTGTGTGTGTGTGTACATGTCTTTCTATGGTTGTGTGGACACATTTTGGTTTGAAACCATCATTATGAGGACATTTTGGTGGGTCCTCATAATGAACTTCAAAAGGGTGTTTGAGGATTAAGACTTGATTTTAGGGTTACGGTTAAAGTTAGGTTTAGGTCAGGGTCAGGTTTAGGGCATTCTGTTATGATGGTTAAAGTTAGGGTAAGGGATTAAGGAATGCATTATCTCAATAACGGGTCCCCATTGATATAGTAAAACAAGGGTGTGTGTGTAAATCGCAGATCAGCTTATGTTTGTTTACAATTAATTAAAAGGAAATCTTGTTATGATCTTCACTTCTTTAGTAATATTATAGAAATGATATCCACTATGTAATTAAAAATACAACATTCATATATAGAACAGGTTCAGTGTAGTGTATCACATTTATTTTGCAGTATCATCTTTCTTTTTTTTAAAGATTTAGGCTTTTTGATTCATTTTATAAGTATCCTGTTTAAAACATCATAAAATGAAGCAACAGAACAAACAAGACCAGAGAAAATTCTTTTGTGGCTAAACTATCCTCTACTATCACTGGATTTAATACAGTAGCTAGTGGTTAATAACATCCTGCATCAAAAACCACATAAGCTATTCAGTGTGGTGCCTCACTGTTCTCTCATAGTCGCATACTGGTTTACAGCCCATCCCAGGATGGCACCACTTTTCCTCCCACCTTACTCTCGACTCCTCAGCCCCACAGAGGAACTCTCCTCCTCGTGGAGGGGGCATAGTTTATGACCAGATGCCCCTCTTGGACACAGCGACGCTGGATGTCTGGAGCTGCTATTTCTATATTTGTAGCTATTTCTATAAATGCACTGTATGTATAATGAATATGTATAGTATTGCATTAAATTACTTGAATCACTTTAGTTTCATTTTGTGCACTTGGAACTATTCTATGAATACAAGGCAAAATAAAGAAAAAATAATAAATAAGATAAAGCCTATTGAAATCCAATAATAGAATCTGGTTTCTGCTAAAAAAAAATAAAAATAAAAACAGGTAAAAGACAGTACTGATCCATATTATAATGTCTTTTTTCTTGTTGGGAGACAGATGTCAGTGTTGTGGTCCCAGAGTTGATCCGGTGTTTTGGTAACATTAGTGTGACAGTAATTTGGATGAGAGAGTATCTGTTGTGCTGAGCTGTGTGTCAAAAAAACAGAACTGTGTGTAAGAAATGTAAAAGTACACTTCCCATAAACCAAGCTAATTGCTCTGCAGAGTTATAAAATGGCCCTTTACGTGTCAGTGCTGATGTTTAGTACACCCATGTAAAGCCCAGACGGTTGTACAGGAGAACCATTCACTTCCTCTTGACAATTATCAAATTAAAAACCCACTTCCTCCTGTAGTCCTGAGAGAAAGTGCTGCATCCAGTTTAGGAACTTCAAACATTCACATTTCACCTTTACAGAGAATTTTTAAGGATTTGCCTCTGAGTTTGTTTACAGCACTGCAGGGCTGGTTGCACAGTTAACAGTTACTGCTAGAAAATGAATGAGGTTCATTACTTTGCAGTTGGCAAGGAGACGTAAAATAAAGTACGGGGGAATAATAGCAGTTAAATGATATTCATAAGTCATTCTGATCCATAGAGTAATAGTCCATGAAAGCTGTATGTGTTATTCAGTTTCATAACTCTGGCTTGAAAGGAAAACACAGTAAGGTTTGTGTTATTTATTTGTTACTTTTATGTGTGTGTACTTTTTTTATTGGAAGTACTTGTAGTTTTTCTGACTAGACTCAAACTGTGGTCAATGAATATGAAAAAGGATAATGAAATATACACACGGCTAACTATGTAGTTTAATAGTCTCAGAACAAAAGAGAAGCGCAGTGCTCTCCTGTGACCTTACAGAGATCAAGCTCTTTAATCTGAATTACAAATGCAATTGTGTCTCTTACACACATACAGTTCCTCATAAGTGAGTTCATGTGAAACAGTGTGTAGCCTTTCCCTCTCTTTTCCCCAAAGGAGCTCTCTGCCTTTGTCTCACTGTAGTTTCATGACTGATGATGTGACAATGAACTTTAAATGTTTAATATTCGTCTTCATGCACGCAACCTTCCATCACGCCATCTGTATGACACTTGTCCTGCCCAGGGAGGGGAAAGGGTGAGAATGACAAGGAAGAGAGAGAGAGAGAGACAAAGAGACAAAACCTAGAGGTGTGAAAAGAGAAGTTAGTTTGGGAAAAGGGTGAAAACAATGAAAAGAGCACATCCAATCAAGAGGGAGGAGTGACTGCTTAGGGCAACTGTAATATAAGCAAAGTGTTTGATGCTTGTTGACAGCTGTATCTGTGAGGGGGGTGTGTGTGTGAGTGTGTGTGTGTAGACCAAGACTTATAATCCTATACTATGCAAGGTTGCGTGACCGTTCATACCCCACTCTTTGCTGTTCCGCACACCATTTGCCCTAATTGGCCACACCGACTCTCTGTGTCTTTCTCCCACACGCTAATACACACTCATATAGGCAGATGCACCAATGCATACATAGACACAACAATGTCCACGTCTCCTCTCCCCATATCCCCGGTGACAATGAGGAGAATCCTTGAGGGTATGTCACAGACACGCATGTGCATATACATATGCGTGCACATTATCATGCACATATACACACACCCTACTAAGCATATGGAAGACAGTCACGCAACCCCCCCCACCCCACCCCCACACATAACCCCCACAACCTTGCCACTTCTTCACTACAATTAGCTAATGAACAACAAACAGACCTCCTTGCCTTATTGCTTACTTTCCTTAGCTGCGTCAGTGCCTCTAAATCAGTGATCTCCGTGTGTGTGATGTACCCCCACAGCCCTGTCATATGAACACACACATCATGCTTCAAATATATTCATTTGAAATGTTAATGTTTAGGGCAGTTTAGATAAGTTTGTAGTACCACGACTTAGATGTTTTAACCATTACTTTTAGCTTACTGTTAGCTTGCTAGCTATTCTCACTGACAAGTACATGTTGAGGTCTACAAGTACGCCTAGTTGGGAATAAGTGCTCTAAAAAATAAGATGAAAGAAACGTTCACAACCATTTTCTCAGTCCTAAAGATTTGAAAAATAATAATCAGCTGAATGTGATGGTGTTCAGTGTGAAAGTCAAATGGTTTATGTATGAGCCTAGGGGCGACTAGCCAGTTGAAAGGTTACTGAGTGCAACCTGGTGATTCATAAACTAGATATGCAGGCAGCAGCTGACCGTGAGTCATGAGCATGCACGCACATATGCAACACACAAGAAGGCAAACTCACTTCACTTACACAGATACCCATAGTGCTTTACAGAAATGTCCCCAGAAAGTCACCAATTCAATATCTCAAGTTTTCCTGCACATGCACATGTATCCACACACACTGCCACTGTCAATCCCCTGAGACAGGACCAGCAAACATGCTCAGAAACTACAGGATTTAAGTGAATGCTCTAATAATTTCCATGTGAGATTAGGAGGAAGAGTACAGTGAGATTATGGAGTCACAGCCTGCACTGTTTGTTTTGGGTTGCGTTCATGCTCTAGTTGACAGATTAATCTGTGAAGGTTACAAAGATAGATGCTGCTGCTGCAGTCTCTTCTGCTGGGAAATGCTTCTACCTACTGGTCACAACTGCACACTGCAGCTGAGGAAGCGCCTCATTTAAACCATGGATAAAATTTAAACTGAAAAATGGCACCGGCTTCCACACAATTGCACTTTTCTGTTGTTCATCACTCTCAATATCCCAGAAGCTTCTGGGGAGACACCCACTTGACACTGAATGTTTCAAAAAGTAGCTACATGCCTGGTCCCTATCATGATTAGTTATTCTGTGGTAGTAACCGGCTAATATAAAATCTGTTAAAATAGAAATCTGATTATTGTTTGGTCTGGACTGTACCTAATATCTTGATCTGTAATCACATGGTGGGTCAATCTAGTTTCAGTCACCTGGGTTCATTAGCTCCTCACTACTAAATTCAATTTATTTAATTGAGTAGTTGTCCTCCTGTATGCTAATGAAATTCTCAGGAATCTTTTAACTTTGTTCCTCGTTTCACTGTGTTGGACCAGAGTTTAATCCAAATTCTAACTCACTGCAAGACTTTCCTTACATGTACAAATACAATTACAGCCACAAAATACCTAAATCCTAATAACTAGAACCCTAAAAAGAATAACTGAATGGTCCCAAAACGTCCATCCCATTCCAGTCCAAACATTAATCCAATAGGCAAGATACACAATCAGAAAAAAATAGTAAATGAAAATAATAGCACTGTAACCAATTCTGAAGACCCCAGCCTTTCATGGTAAACAAGTTTTAAACATATTTTAGTAGCAATTTTTTATCCTTTGCCTCGATTTAAGTTTTCGACAAACTGTTATGGGCAATAAGACAAAAACAAAGTCATATCTTCAATTCAATGTTTCTGTGTACAAACATTTTATTCCTCTATCATCATTTTAACAAATATTCCCAACTACCGTTATAAATAATGCCACATTTTGCCTCAAATCACACCAAAGAGCATCTCTTTGTAGCAGTAACTGGCAGTTCTCCACAGCGATACATCAACACATGCATTTGATCTGTTGGAGCAGTGAACAACAATACTTTAAAGTATTTTTCTCCAAACTAAGAAAACATGCCCTGTGGTTGTTAGAACTGTGGGGAAACTTCATGTGATCTCTGATCTGCAGCAGGTATTTTGCCCCTGCCAGCAAATGGAAAACATCTGCTTGGTCATGTGGTACGGCCACAGGTGGAACGGACTTCAAAGTTTCCACCTAGAGAAAGCAGCGCACCAGCAGTTTTCTGCCCAGTGTGAGTCACTGAGGATTTAAGGGTTTTGACCTACAATGGCAAGCACTTAATCAGTGGGTTTAACTCGGAATGACTGAAAATACCACTGTGGTTTTGTCGCTCAGAGAGTGGTGCTATATGACTGATTTGTGCTAAGATTACTAAGGTAACATGAGAAAGTAATTACCAGTAAAGCAGCTGGGAGACTAAGATTCAAGAAAATACTAACTTTATTTTTGTATTTACATCCATAATCTTCTTATTGAAGCAGCGTACAGACATTCATATCACCTCAGTATTATTCAACCTTTAGTCTCTGTGGAGTTTGTGTAGGTTTGTAGTGGGTTATGATCTGAATCAGGATGAAGCAGTTGATGATCAAGAAAAGCAATCCAGCGAGCCAGATCAACAGGAAGGTGTTGTAGCCCTCAAACTCCAGGAAGTAGGCTGGGCCCAACCAAATGCCCTGGTATTAGAGAGACATTATAATGAGGTCAAATTTAGCTATTTCATTCAAAACCTTTGCAAAATAAATTCAGTGGTGTATCTACAGAGTGCAACATAAGACCACAGACGGATGCAAAACAACTCCCAGCCACATTTGGAAAGCATCAGGGGGACTACCTTTTAAAATGCATAATTTTCCAGGGCATCTTGTTATGATGTTAAGATTTTGCTGAAATCAAATTTAACTGTAACTCAAAATGTGCTAAACTGAATTACCTGTCCAGCAAACCAGAGCAGCAGCAGTCCCACTCCCTGTTTTAGTGACAGACTCAGGTGAGGAATAACCAGAGGGAGTAAGCACAGGTACCACAGGAAGTACTGCAAAAGGATAACAAGCAACTTTGTTCGTCTATGTGAAGTTATGTAAACAAAATATTAATACAAACATGATATTGAACTAACTAACTAAAACTAATGACTGTTTGATATCAAATTGAAATTAAGAAAATTAATTGTTGTATATGTATATTTCATTTGTATAGTTAATGTAATTTATTTTTTTACAACTCATCACAGCCCGAAATGTAATCTGGATGACTGACAGGGGAAAGGGAAAAAACAGAGAGGTCAGGGCGCTGTCTGATATCTACTTAGACTCTGTTGGTTGATGGTGGTTCATGTACCTGTGAAGTGCAGACTTTGTTGAAGGAGACGAAGATGGCTGTGTGGAGGAAACAGGAAAAGGCCAGGTCAGAGTGAAAGGCCCATGATGCTGCCAACAGCAAGATGAGCTGTGGGATAAAGGCAGCCAGGCCAAGCCACTGGCTCCACCTGCTGTCTGCTCCAACATAAGACAAAAGAAACTTAAAAAGCTGCATCACCTCCTCTAAGTTTACACTCCCTATTTATTAACACAGACCAGCAAAGAAAATGCCAAATGAACATACGTGCAATTTTATAACTGATTTTATAAACAAGCACCTCATCACTATTGACCACAAGCAATGTACCGCTGCATGAGCTAGAACTTTATGCTGGTCTTTGCTCTGTGGTTCTATATACTGCAAGATGTCACACTTGGAAGCTATAAACGGTCGAATGGATGAATACCTGCAGTGAGGTAGAGCATGTAGAAGTATGGAGAGAAGTTGTGTCTGATGTCCCTTCTGGTCAGATGGTACAAATAGGTCTCATGAAGGAACTCCCAACCATACCTGACAAGACAGGAAAGGATTATGATAACATGATTTGAGAATTTCTATTCAAAGAAATGAAAAGTTTGTGTATTTGTTCAGATAAGAAGACATGCCAATATTGAGTCAAATCAAAAATAGATAAATCAGACATTTCAAGCATCCATGCTCCACATTTTTACCATTAAACTACTATTAATACATCTGAAAAACTTGGACTAATTATGTATTTGGTGTTATTGCTAGAAATGACAACTCAATATTTAATACTTGTCTATGATGGAAAGCAACTACACTCACATGTAATAGAATAGGGCTGTGAGCACACAGAAAACTCCCCCAGCCACACTCGCAAAGAGGAACAGCTGTGCGTTGAGGAAGCTTCCAATGAACCCAATAAACCTCCTCCAGCTCTGTCTGTCCCTCTCTGCTCTGGTCTCTGGTGTGCGCAGGGTCAGAGCAATGGGCAGAGCATATGTAATGGGGTAGATCTTCATATGGACTGACAGGCCGTACAGAGTAGCTGCCCATATGAGACGCCGGCCTGGAAGAAAAAAGGTAAAACGATTAGCAAGGAGCTGTTTATTTACATTACAATATTAGCAATATTGACATTATTTTACAGAGCTCAAGACACACACAGCAGCCACCCCCTTACCTTCCATACAGAGTAATGTCCCCAGCACCAGGGCTGCCAGGATGGACTCAGCGTTCCCCCGGCTGGATACTCCCATGGGCAGTGGGTTGAGGAGCCACAGAGATGAAACACGACGTGCAGTCTGAACATTAATCCCCCAAAACACACAACTTTATCTGTACTGCACTTTTTCACAAAACAAGATTAAAGAGTTGTTTGTGATTGTAGTCAAAAGTTATGAATCAACTCTTCTCAAATATTTCTGGTCCAAAAGGGTCTGACTGACAAACCTCAGAGTCCAGACCTCGCAGGTGAAGGATTCTATAGATGAGTAGTCCGGACAGGACGTCACATAAAACAAACAGGATCTTGCCAAACACCAGGCTGAGATAGATGTTGGGGGTTAGAAGCCAGGCTAGCAGAGGAGTGTAGCGGTAGGTTGACCTGTTGTACGGCGACTCACCCTGTGCAAAAATTGCCCACATTGAAATGATGAATGTAAATATGAGCATGATAAAGAATTTAAGAAGGTATCCAGTAAAAACAGCCTGTTTAACTGTTATAGATGACATGTCTGTTAATCACAGTGTAGAGATACTCTATTACATGTAAAAGCGCATCCTGCATCCGTGTTATATTATTGGCTCATTATTATTGATGTATGAACATGAAGTAAGCAGTACTGAGGGGGAGCAATGTTTATGTGCATCATATAAATGTCAGGAACTTGAATTTCTAAGAAGCATCACATTTTATTCACTTTTCATATGTTTTACTGTAAAAGCTTAATCTGAAAGGTTTAGTTATAGTTAATAAATATATGTGGAGGAGTAAAAAGCAAATAAAGGTTGTAAATTCTGCAAGAAAGTAGTAGTGCCACAGAAAAGTACAATAAATGGCAAATAATGGAGTAAAATTCAAGTACACCACAAAAGTCAGTATCTTCCACTACTGTTTTTTTTTGTTTGTTTTTTTTAAACCCAGTGACACTGGAGTTAGATCCCAATTCAGCAGTTCAGGGGGAACTGAAGTTTTTCCCAACCAGACCACTTCAGACCAAAGCAAAGACCACTCTACAATCAGGGAGTTTATATACCTTATAAATCAAAGTTAAAGATTCGTGAAACTCGTATTCCATTTTAGAAAAGACTAAATAGGGAGATTTCTCAGCTTTCCCCCCACCTACACTGTACTTGAACTACATCTGAACTAGATTATCAGGGAGGGTGTAAACATTTTTAAAACCTGACACATTCAGGGACCTGACAGCTTTACCTGACCACTTTATTGCTGTCACAAGTCATTATTCAGTTACCTCAGTGATGAACCTTGCAGCATCGGTGAACACATGGTAGTCAATGTCGGTGTACTTGACCACCATAGTCCGGTCCTGGTGGTCTCCATAAGCGACCAAAGCGAGTCGCACAGCCAAGGAAGCCGAGAAAAGGACGTGTTTGTCCGTGAGCCTGGAAATCAGCCGCTCCATCACCGGCCGAGCAGGGGAACCAGATTAGCAAGAGAAGCTAATTCGACTAACTATTTTGAGCTGGAGCACGTTGACCGAACCATCCGTTCCTCAATGGCCATCTCAACCTCCAGACATGTCTTAAAATATTACCGACATGTTTCATTGACAAGTTCTTGAATGACCAGATTCCAAACTTGACAACCAGGAAGATTTCCGGAACTGCTTTTACAGACACTTTGAGGCACCAGCACCACCTACTGTTCTGGAGGACGACGCTGCACTGACAAACCTGATCCACTATGTCGACCAATATGTCCAGTATGCATCACTGCGACACTGTTCTCCACCTATCAGCGGTGTAAAATCCAACCCTGTTTGTTTCCACAGGTGGAAAGTAACTAAGTACATTTACTCGAGTACTGTAGCCTACTTAGCTATACATTTGTTTTTTCACGTAAGCTTACTTTATACTTATACCCACATCTCCCCTCTGAACTTCTCAGATGGTTTCATTTAATAGTTTGAGGACTATTACATTTTCCTATAGAGTGTGATTTTTTGCAAATGCTAAGGTTAAGAAACAGTACATGTAGCCTATGCTTGTTTTTTATGGGTGGGGGTGTTAACCTGCCCCATAGGTGAATATGATAGTGGACTGTGCAATGTGCGCAGACTGTGGGTCTCAGCCTTCCTTATTGATTGGCGGGTCAATCGGTCCGTCTAGGGGTACATAATGCATGGGGAGCTGCACTTCACTCTCACTGCCTGCTTACACCCTGAGTATGTTGTTATGGAGTCTTTGGATCTGAACTATGGCCCTGTGTTTTTGTGCATTGCTGGGGAGTTAAGTTTAGCATTGTACCCTTTTCTTTTGTGGGTTTCAGGCCTATTGATGTTTCTAGTTAGGGCCGTTTGGTTTGTTATTTTGGCCTGGGCTCTCTCTGAAGATAAATTATGCATCCAAGACTGGCATTAAAAGATTGAAACTTAAACAAAATGACTCACCATAGCCTTCATTCAGTTTTAGGTTATTCCCCTTTCCCCTCGACTAACCTGGGGTTGTATCAAAACTTCAATATTTCACAAGATTAAAACTTCTTCTTTCCTCCCTCGCTAATCATCTCATGACCTTTACTTTAGTAAAGGTAGCTGGTACTTCCTTCAAAATGTTTCTACAAAATAATTCTACATTGCTCAGATAAGATACTTACAGGCGCATTTAATCCATCTAAACATATCAATTAGATTATTTCATGCTTGAAGCTAAAGCCATAGGGGTTCAATCAGTGTTGTTTTTTTTTAAGAACATATTACTCTTGTGCTTTGAGGGTAGAAACAGTAGTACACTAAAAGTGGTTTCTGTAAAATTTTATAAGAACAGATCATATATTTTAGAAATGTTTTAATCGGGTTTCAGGGCAAACCAGTACAGAGACTTAGTACTGATGCCAATAAGGTCTCTTTTCTGATTCTTCTGGATGTAAGTGCTGCATTTGACACAACAGACCCTGAAATTATTTTGGATTGCCTTGAGAACAGGGCTGGGCTCTTTGTTTTAAACTGGCTCTGGTTGTGGGAGGAAGTTCTTTGTTGTGTCACAACCTGGCTCAAGGTTGGAGAAAGGAAGGAAGACCAGACATACAGTAAGTTATAAATAAAAAGAAGTTTATTTTACATAACTGAAGACGAAATTAATCTAAAGACAAATAGTACAACAAAACCAAACAGGGTGGAAGCCAGAGGAGAGAGAGAGAGAGAAACTGGTGTGACCAGCTTATGTAGTGCAGCCAGACCAGGTGGGCTGAATCTCCCTGGCAACCGAACTACACAACAGGATCCTTCAGGGAGAGGCTTAAAGAGGGTCGTCACAGTTGCAATTGGGTCAGGAAAATGTGATTTGTCGCCTTACAGTGAGAAGATTCTGGGTTTGAATCCCAGGCCTGAAGTCTTTCTGTGTGGAGTTTGCATGTTCTCCCCGTGTTTGCGTGGGTTCTCTCCGGGCTTCCTCCCACAATCCAAAAACTTAGGTTAATTGGTGAGTCTCAAGTCCCCATAGGTGTGAATGTGAACATGAGCGGTTGTTGGCTGGGATTGGCTCCAGCCCCCCCATGACCCTATAAGGATAAGCAGTATAGGTAATGGATGGATGAATGGATGGAAATGTGATTTACTTTTCGGTGTTGCTCAAGGAAGCTGTCTTGTTCCACTTCTTTTTTTAATGTATATGCTTGCTATGCTTAGGTGATATCCTCAGGGAATATAAACTCAATTTTTACAGTTGTGCTAATGACATACAACTGTATATTTCCCTTGAGCCTGATGATGACGACAATACCCTGTGTTCCTTTAACACTGGGACGGCAGAAGTAAAAAACTGGATGACCAATAACTTCCTGAACTTAGGCATCTGGCCCCTGAGGTTAAATCAGAATTAACATGCCTGGGCATTATTTTAGACTCTGAATTAAATTTTACTTCATACATAAAGAAGTTAACCAAAACAGCTTTTTACCACTTAAGAAATATCGCAAAATATCATGAAATAAGTACAGCCGTACCTATCCCATAAAGATTCTGAAAAAAAATCATGCTTTTATTTCAATTAAATTATTGCAATGCTGCAATGAAGAGAGAGCATATCACCTCAGTTTTAGCTACACTTCATTGGCCCCTTGTATCTTAAAGAACAGATTTCAAGGTTCTTTTACTTGTTTATAAAGGTTTATAATGGTTTGGGACTGGCTTACATTGTAGACTGTTGTTCTATTATCCCTTCACAAGCTCTGAGATCTTCTACTGCTAGGCTCTTAAAAACACAAAGTGTTACACACGAGAAAATAGGTACGCACAACTTTTTTTTAATTATTAAACTTTACCCCAAAGCTGTGGAAAATCCTGTCAAGTGCTATAAGAGATATGGGCTTTGGACATGACAGCTGAAAACCTATTTACATAATTTTTTATTCTTACTGGTTTCTATTTTTATTTAAATTTTATTTATTTTTATCTTTCATCTACATCTCTTTATTTAATTGTTCTTCTATTCGACTTTGTTTTATTGTGCTATTTAATTTTCATTCACTTGCATGAAAAGTGCTCTATAAATAAACTTTAATTTTGGTATTATTTTATTATTATCAACATTAGCAGTAAGTAACAAGACTTTTCATAGACAAGAAGTGTATTATTAACACTGCCACATTGAATAATCAAACTGAACAATATCATTATCACATGTGGCTGAACCAGATCTGCAAAAATGACAATAAAAAGGATTTCTTTCTTTGAAAGTGATATACAATATTTGTGAATCACACACTTTTATTCCATGTGTAAAAGCATAAGGATACATGAAAAAGACCTGGACCCAGTTCAAAACTTCATGCAAACCCTTGTTCTTTCTAGTGTATAGTCATTATATGCATTATGGTACAATTCCATATAAGTGTTCGTTTCATTAAAATACAACATGGATCCCTTTTTCTTAGATGCCTCCCTTATTACTGTTCATGATAGATAAAAATTGTGTATGGGCGCGGCTTTTTACACTTCCGAAGGGGGGCATGCCAGAAAAAGTCCAAGAACCACGGCTCTAATGGGATAGATAAACTTATGTAGGGTGTGAGGCAGCAGCAAATAGGGCCAAACATGTATTACAGACATTAAGTAAACCAGGATGAGAGCAGGAATCTAGTGCTCAGGGAGGCACAGGATAAACACAGAATCACTCAAGAAAGAAGTGATGCAGACAAGAAGCCACAGAAAAATCCAGCACCATAGTTTTTACACATTAATTGGTGCTGAAAATATAGGACGGGAAGTCAGGGTGTGATTAGCTATAGGAAACTCTAGAGCGGTGATTCTCAACATTTTAAAAGTAATACCAAATTAAATGCTATACTATTGCAATTAAAGATATACTGTAACCCCCCCCTCCAGTTGAGATAAACTGCTCTCAGTGATATAGTCCTCACTCAGGGGAGCAGTAACGGCCAGCAAACAGAATGCTCATGGAGGGGTTATGTCGGATGAAGAAGAGGAAGGGGTGATCCGCAATGAAGGTGGCTGGACGAAGTGCACAGCGCAGCATCATGACGGCGGCAGTGGCAGCAGCAGCCTCGGTTCCCTCCTCGTTCACCTCCACGAAAGCCTTGTGGACGACCTTTGACAGCGCCAGGTCGTTGGCAGGAGACATGCCTGTCACAGAAGAGAGAGGCAGAGAATATTTTAAATAAATGTAATACCTCCTCTCACCCTTCATGTTGATGTTGATTTGGGAGAACTTCAGTATTTTTACTTGACAGGAGCCAGTTCAGGTTTTTCATGTCCTGATCTTTACAATGAAATATGAACATTTCCAATATAGTCCAGGTACGTGTCCTACCTGAGAAGTCACTCATTATCATGTCAAAAGCATCCACCATGCCCATGCTGACCAGGACATCCTTCATGTCATAGTTCTCCTCCATCTTGAACCGAGGCAGGCCGACCTGGACCTCAATTTCATCCATCATGTCTGAACGAGTCCACTCCACAAAGTTTTCATAAGTCAGCTCCTTCTCCAGCTGGAGGTGGACACAAAATGGACAATCAATTATCAGTTTGTCTGTGTCTTGTGGGCGTCTTTATGTGTGGAAATGTAATAGTGTGCATGTCCTACCTTTTCAAGACCAGTTGAACTGTCCTCTATGTCCATAGGTAGAAAGATGAGCATGCTGAGCTCCTTCCCTTTGTAAGGCATCTCCAGAATCTGTACAACAGCATTTTTCCAATATTGGATAGCTTATGAGTTTACATGCAACAATCAAAAACAGAGATAGTTTCATAGTGATGGTAAAAATAAAGTTTGGATCATAACCAAAATCTCATCGGTTTTTCTTTGACTCATGGTCAGTCTCATTCATATTCCATAACCTCATTAAGAAAGGTAATAAATGATTGCCTTTGTTGCCAGGTCAGTTAACAGACATACTGTATTACCTGATTAATTAAGTGAATTTCTTGATTACCTGGCAGTTGGCTTCAGGGATGTAGGTCAAAGGGAACTTAGTTTTCTGGTGCATCATCTTAACTGGCTTAGCGTCATTCTGAAAACAGCAAACAGAAACATGTGTAACATAACAACAGCTGAAATCTAGTACATATGACCATGTTGCAGTGATGTATAAGTGTACAACAAGGTGTGATTGGTACACCATGACATCATTGTTGAGTGAGCGAAACATACTCAGGCAGCAAAACACATAATTTCAGTCTAGTGTGAAGTTAACAACATACACTACAGAATATTTAAAGCTGCCTTAAGCTGCATTTTGGATGTTAACGTGAAACAAAATGACAGAAAAGCTGGTCCTGCTGATGTCACAAAAAACAGTCATCACAGTTCACATTCAGGAGGCAGATGCACAACACGCCTCATTGAGAAATGTTTGAGCTCTGGAATAAGTTTAATATTCAGCATCAAAATCTCTTAATGAAGCTCAAACTTTTTGTAGACCAGTTCAAAGCCAAATCACTTATTACTTTATTACTCTGACTAAGGCCCAGTGTCTTCAATTTTTTTTTTTTACTTTGGTAAATCATTTGTCAATAAATAACGCAATATCTACAGACTCAAACTCTATACTTACTTAAGCAACATTTTCTTATGAACACCACATAGTCTAAGAAAAGGCGTCGCCCTAAACCAAATGGAAGTATAACAGTGTCCTTTTTACTGACCACAGTGACCCATGATTAACACTCACATGTTTAAAAAGCTATTGGGAAACGTTTTCTCCTGATCTTGACTAACATGCAATAGAAAAGGGTCCAACAAATGACCTTTTGTTAAGTGACGAGACTCTCGCCCTTTTGCCCCTGATTTCCACATTCTCCTGTGGTCAGGTTTCGTGCAATGGCCCTGAAGTTGAACCCTTTTCGCTACTTTTCATTAAGAAAGTGGAAATAGAACCTTAGACTGTGCATTTTCTCTTTTCATTTTCACTTGTTTGACTAAAAAAAGATGAATTGGTTTTCCAATATTCCTACAGCATACGCACCAGAACTCTCATTTTCACTTGATTCTACTGAGCTGTGGTCAGATCAGTAGACGGACAGTATACGACTGCACATGTCTGATATTAATCTCTGCGTCATGGTATCATGCGATATAGTTTCACAAACCCAGACTTGAGTTCAGTTAACAGCGTTTGTCCACTGAATGTTTTCTCTGTGCAGTGTTACCTTGTTGAGTTTGAACTGAGCATCATGTGTGGAACTCTGCTGAAACTGCTTGTTCCAGTTGCCTTTGAAGTAGATGGCATTTACCAGCACCAGCCTGGTCATGTTATCAACCACACCTTCGGCCAGCACATCCTTAATTTTACCTAAGAATATGAAGCACACAATTTGAAATGATTTGCCATGTTTCCTCAGTGTAGAATTTAGTTCAACCACATTTATTAGAACACATGGAAAAATTGGAAAGTGGCATCGTTTCAATATTAATATGTAATCTTTCAGGCTTAATACAATTACAACTGGATTAAAGTAACACTTGCCCTTTCTAACTGAAAGGAATTCTGGTCCCTTTCAGGCCACCATAGAGAAATCTTTTAAACTCATGGCATTGTAAGGTCATAAAAGTTTGCACATCAGTATGTAATTCTGGAAATCCAGCTATTTCTCCATACAAAGATGAGACTGACACAAAACTGTGATTAAGCAACATGAGGTGTTAACAAACTGATAAGTGTGTATGACCCACCTTGTGTCTGGCTCTCCACCCAGCTGTTGATGTTGAGCCTGGCTGCCTCGGAGCTGTTGCTGAAGTCCACAGACTCCAGCTCTGCATGGTAGTGCTTCCTGGTTTTTTCAAGGAATCCCTGGAACCACCAGCAACACATTTACTGATTCTGATCACCCAATATCCTCTTCACCTGACTTAGTGGAATTAAAAGCCATTCCAGCTAGAGAGAGTATTTCCACAGTCACTGCTTTACTTGCTTGTATGCTGGCCTGCTGCCCACTCCCTAATTCATCATTCCATTTTACTACACGCTTTAAGATTCCTATCTGAGCCTCTCATTCACTCCAGCCACACATTCTGTAAACAACACCACACCCACACATGAAGATGCATAGTCACATATATCCTGAAATACACACACACACACAAACCTCAACAAACTGGTAAGATTGCTCCCCGTACAGTCTGTTGGCAACACTGAGGGCGTACGGAGCGTCTGGCTTGTTGAGCTTGTTCAGCAGGAGGGCAAAGCTAGTGTGGACATCATCCTGAAGGTCCTTGGTTTTCAGACACTGTGGACAAAGTAGACAAGAGGTGTTAGAGAGATGCACTGAGTCAGTGTTACACCAGTCTAATAAACAGAGCTTGTGATGACAATATTGACAACATCAGCAATTTTGTCTTGGTCCGTCTTTGGTGCTCCATGCTAAGTATTTGCCTACACTATGTTAAATGATGATGGATCGGAAAGATTTCCAAAAATGAACTTGATAGATTTGGTTCTAAATCTCTCTCTTGTAAATCAATTGGTCATAAAAACGAAAAGGTCAGTTATCTAAAATTTGGACATGCAAATGGCATCAGCACAGAATCTAGTATAACACAGCACAGTGTATAGATTGGGCCAGTTTGGTATGCTGGAAAGAAATGAAAGCTGATGACTTCCAGTAGTAGAGTCTGAAAATATCTGAACCATTGACATGTCAATGTTGATGCACAAAATCTCAACTTTGAATGAAAAAAATATGGCAAAAATGAAAATACAAAAAGAAACTGACATGGAAAATATAAAGAAAATATTAATATTTCACACCTTTCACACTGACTTTAAAGAACCCATGGAAATGCCTGCCCAGGCACTGAAGCCTTTCCAGAAAAATTCCCATGAAGACACACAGCATCCCTCCACCATGGTGTTAAAGTATTTACACGGTTATTTTACAAAACAAAGGCCTGTCTTTTTAATAAGAATTTCGGATGGTATGTTTTGGCTGGTGTGCATCCATATCAGCAAGACATAAACCACCGTCTTCTGTAAACTGTAATAATGATGTTTGCCAAATTTGGTTTTATCCACATACAAGGGCATTATCAGAGTAATACACAAGACATACAAAAGGAAACAGATTCATTTGTGTGTACTCGATTTTCCTAATGCATTTTTGATGGGTTGTCATTGCTTAAAACGTTTTAAGTGTTTAATCTCACTGTGGTTTCTAGCAGCTTCTTATCCGAGATAAACAGCACACCCAAAAAGAAGCCATACATAGAAAAGCCAGTACTACATTCCTGTGAATTATGCAACACTATGAGGTTTGGAGCTGACAGTCGACGCATACACTAAACCTTCAGTAGGGCTACTCCCTTGCATTGTTGCGTTTCTCTAAATTCATTTCAAAATAGCGGCATATTGGAGATTAGTAGAAAAACAAGTGAAAGATCCCTGTCTCCAAAGATCCCCTCCACCACATGACACCACCTAGACCACCTGTTAGTAAAACGCCCCTCAGGTAGTTTATCATCCCTGCACTCTTGGCTTTGTAACCACCTCCAGCATGTCTGGCAGCTTGAAGTGGACCAGCTGCTGCATCTGCATCATCTGCTGTGCTCCCGCATGCTGTGGCTGCTCTGCCTCACGGAATCTGAGGACCTAAGGGCGCAATTGGTAGTGTTCACTGTTAAGTTAGACATAATGTGTCTCTCGTTGTGTACAGGAAGTTACAATTTCATCCAAGCAGCGATGTGTGGGTTGAGTCATACTCAGCAGGCCTTGTACACTACCCTCAAACTCAAGCCAGGTCAAACAGCTGATCAAAGAGAAGTGCAGAAAATTTTGTTTTTTATACAGCTGTGGGATAAACCTCTCTTCAACACAAAGACACAGGGAGATGATGATTGTAGTTATATATTACTGGACTGGAAAGTAATTGCATTGGTATCTACCGTCATGACTTTCATTCTATGTTACATTGTCTTTCTGTGTGGTGCTAGAGCGACCACACCCAAGAATGACGTCAAGGTGCACTGACCACACCTTGCTGCAAGGCAACAACTTCAACCTCTGCAAGATCAGAGATTCTCTATTTATTCACTGACGGTTCAACTGTTTGAAAAGTAGCATTTTTATACAGCTGGTTGAGTTTAATGACATCTAACATATTTGGAACATGACAGGTGATGTATATGAATGAGTACTTCGGTTCATCTGACCGGGCTGTGGGGGCGTATTACAACATATTTTATATAAACTTATTTAAGCAACTTTGCAAAACTATACCTATAACCTACATTCTTCATTTTCCTACAATACATATTCATTGGCTTTCAGCTACGTTGCTATTTTGTGTTGCAGTGAGCTGATATGTAGAATCACAGCGACAGAAAAATAATGTACCAGGGAATAAAAGTACCAGTGTTGCACATTTTGAAATTGGACCAAATCATGAGGGTGGTGTTTGGCAAGGAGATAAATAAAAAGTTTTTGCAAATTCAGGTGGCATCATTCCTGATGCACATATTTCTTTTTCCCATCAACTTACTGCAGTATTTGTACAGCACATGACACTGACACTCCCTCCCTCCCTCCCCTCTGTCACTTTGGTTCTTGGTGCAGCTCTGGTGCAAGTTCAGCTACTGTCAACACATCTGGCTGGAAGCCCAATGATTCACATCCCATTTGTTGACAATTTTACCACATTTTGGAAGAAGCTCAGCCTTTATATGCAAGACATGATTAAGTCAAAACAGGTTGTCTTTTGTCTTTTTAGACCAGACCATGTCCCTGTTTAACAGCCAGGTAATACCCCTAGTTCTGTTGCATCAGATGAAAGAGGGGCACAAACTACAGAAAATACTGCTATTATCTGCTATTATATTTCACTGTCTTGACATAAACTTCACATACTTTGAATAACCTTATTACTCTTAACTGTCATCCTTCTCTTCCATTACCCATCATCCCCCAGAACATGATCAATTCAAATGACTGGAGTTGTTTCCCGACCCACGGCACATGGATGGTGGATTAAGGGCAAGGGCCTGGCCCTCATACATACTCACACTTCCTGGGTGTGGTTTTGCTTTAGGAATCGTTTAGAAAAATGTGAGTAAATGTTCGTGTTTTACAGCACATCAACTTCCACATTTCAACTACCTGTTTCATTGTACTGGTTATTACAGAGGCCTTTCTGCTGTTTATTCTACAGACGGCCACTGTCTGAGGGCATTTTTTTTTTTTTCCCTAAGGATCTCCATATTTCTTAATAATGAGATGAGACAGTTGTGAGCCATTCAGTGATTAAACGTTGAACGATTCCCAGGTAGCCAGACAAGTGAACATATGGATATGCACATAATGGGAACTGATAAGGTGTACAGATTGCTTTATTGTACCTAGATCTTTATTGCCCCTACACTTCCAAATTATGTATCATGTTCCTATAGTAACACAACACAGATCTGCCCTCCATAAATCCTGGTCAGAGTCTGAACAGAGCAGATCTTTGTCATTTTTGCTGACACTGGAAAACAAAACTGGTGATTCATACTGAATGTGGGTTTACACGCCCCCAATGTTCCACTCCACCCTTTCATTCCTATCAAACTTAATCAAACGCTGTCTTTCTGGAGCGTTAATCTTCAGTGTCAGAGAGGTGTCACATCATGGGAACTTGAATTTCATGAGAAATCTGCATCATTCCACTGAACAGGCAATACAATATCAAAACTGAACAACCAGGTGCACCAACCTCTGATATCATGTTACATTTCACAAAAACAGTGTGTGTGTGCGTGAACTGTACCTCTGACATCTGTTTGGCCGTGTTGCCTCCAGACCCCAGCATAACCATAGCCAGGGCTGAAGAGATGCTAAAAGGAGAGAAAAAGACATTTGCGGTCTTGTCGTTATCGCTCAGCTTGTTGAGCAAAGCCAGAGCGAAGCCGGTGTTGGCCTTGGACAGAGGGGTTAATGATGCCATTGTGTCTTGTGTCTGCAAAGAAACGAGGGCAGAGCTTTCATTATTACGCTACACATTTTAAAATCTTTTATCTCTAACCAATTTACTATCTCACTCTGTAGGTGAGCCAAACTTTACTGAAAGTTAATCAATTTATAATTAAATTGTTTGTGTTTGAATAGAAATGCCTGATAGACGATATATTCACATCATTTAAAATCATTCAATATAATTCTTCAAAACTTTATATTTACCCACCTTAAATATTCCCATTATTTGTGGCACTGGGAGTCTACTCAATTTTATTTTATGGAAATAATAATATTAATAGTAATAATAATAATAATTATAATCTTAATTATATAGAACTTTTCTTAATATACTAACAAAGTGCTTTACAGAAAGAAAAATGGGGAATTAAACTAAACAAAATATCATAAAACAGAAGTAAGTTACATTCAAATATTGACTGAATTAAATAAAACACAACAACATATCAAACATTTATAAAAGCTTTCTAATAAAAGAATGTTTTAAGAAGAGTTTCAAAAGACACTTAAGATCTAGCCTGTCTGAGCTCAGTGGGTAGACTGTTCCACAATTTGGGGGCTCAAGTAGCAAAGGCCCGGTCACCTTTTCTCACCAGCTGAGTCTTCAGAATAACCAGCAAGGCTCCTTCCACCGATGTGAATTGTGTTATTTCGGTTTAAATGTCTAATTTTACCGCCTAATTTCTAGTTTTTCATGTTATACTGCTGTCGAAAAGCACTTTGACACTATGATCTATAAGTTATTAGCCTATTACTATTAAAAAGCAATATTATAGTAATATTATAATATAGTAATACATTACTATATAGTATAATATGTGGTTGTTACCAATAGTAATTTAGGATTTTATTGAAATTAGCAGGAGTTTTAGTGGTGTTTATGCAAATTCACCACAAGATTGTAAATATATTATTACATTTGGAGATTTCTGAATGGAATATGGTAGAAAAATAGAGGGTTAATATATCTGTTGGATTTCACAATGAAAACGCATTCTTTTACAGGCACTAAAACGTGATTTTATACTTACAACTACATATAGCACCGTTTAGATAAACTATAATCTACACATAACGCCACACTTGACTGTATCGACCAAGTTCACTGTCAAACTGGAACTTTACACCTGTAGCATGAAGAACTTCCTGTTTATACTATCCGGTAAAATCAATGAATAAATCCCTGTGCCTGCACCCTTAAACCAGTTAAAGTCTACAAACTAAACATTAAACCCTCCGGTCACGAGCAGAGTGTGACGCATCCTTTACTTACTAACAGGCTCTTTCCTTCCAGTGCTGGGATGATCAGGAGTCTTTCAGTAACAGACTGACTTCACTGTCCAGCGCTTGTTTTATTATTGACGAGCTGACACGCCCCAAATGCTCTTCCGCATTCTCATGTGTCATTCTATGGAAGCCGAAGAGATAAAAACCCTTTCTTTCGCCCCCCCCCCTTCTCTGAAGTTATCTCACTCAAACGGTAATTATTGCTAAGGTTTCAGAGTCAAACGGTCCAAACACTGACTCACTGATTTGTGAACACATGAGTATACTCCCATTCATTTTCTAAACAGTTTCACACAGTCTGAAATCACATATCCATCACACTTTCCCTGATGACTTCATCCCTGCTAAAGCAAGTGGGTTAGTTTAGTTTATTTGATTGGGACAATGCAATTTAACATAGTTTCAAAACAGGGTATGAAACTAATGTGTTGCAGAGTTTATAGCTATTGCTAATTTTCTTCTGCTCCTTTTCCAGTTGACCTTTTTTTTTTTTTTTTTTTTTTTTAACACATGTTAAAAAGTCAATAGTAAAACCAACACAAAACAGGCAACACAGTTGGTGATACCGTACAATTAGCTAAAAATAGAAGAGTCTAAACAAATACAACTACAGCACGCTAGAAGTAGTCAAACAAAAACAATTAACAATATATACAGTTGCCTAGAAATGAGTAGAGCTCTGTTTTGTTTTTAGCAGCACTTAACCTTTATTGTGAAGGAGTCTATGTCTGGAGTTAATTTGATTTCAGTTAGTCATTTGTTCCAAAATTGACAGCCCTTTATGGAGAAAGTTGATTGTACAAATTTAGATCTTCAATGTGATATTTTACAAACACTAAGAAATGAAAGTACAGAAACAGACCTAAGAGGGTACAGAGGCTTTGTCGCTCCAGCTGTACTCCAGCAGGGTACAGCATTGAAGCTTTGAACATCGGTACATTTTATACCTTCTTGTCTGTTCCTCTAAAAGGACATTTCTTTGTACCCCTTGTGACAAAAGTGTACCTTCATGTCATGGCACAAAAGTATATCCACTGGAAAGGTACAGATTTGGTACCTTGTTTTTTTGTTGTTTTTTGGGGGGGCATTTTTGCATTTAATTTGATAGGTCCAGTGAGAGAGACGCGGGTCAGAGTCAAACCCATGGCTGTTGTGGTTAGGACTAAACCCATGTGGTACACGCCCTACCAGGTGAGCCAATGAGGCGCCCCCAGACTTGGTACCTTATGAGGTACAGTTGGAGCGACATGTCATTTTGTACCTTTATGGAGCAAAAACATATCCCTAAATTCAGAGACAAAATCATTTACAGTTAGTTTACATTTTTTTTAAACAAAATCAGCATTTTATATGTAAACGAACCCATTTTGGGTGCATGTATTGTATTGTTCTGGTAAAATGTATTTGTCCTTAAAAAAAGTTTGAGTACATGAGAAAAAGCAGTGCTTTTCTACATTAAGCTGAAGCATAAAACCAAAGGAGCCATTCGCTATAAGTGCAAAACAGGAGCAAGGTTAAGTAAAGTACACTTCCAAAATGTGTGCAAAATTCATAACTCACATACTGTATTAGATTCAATTAATTCAATGTTTCAATCACTAAAATGCACACGCAGCTATGTTGGTAGCCTATTTTATTACAACAAACCCACCTCTCTATTTAAATCAAGATTTTGTAATCACTGATTTGCAGCATCATCTGCCTCTACAATAATCTCCTTTGCTGTCAGCAGTGGTTTTTTACCTTTAAAATCAAAGTCAACAGTTAACACCCTAAGGACCATTTCAGTACCTTACAGGGTACTTTTCTGAAAAATGTAAAAGAAAGATACCACTATTTCTCTGTGTGAGATTTCCACACACCACGCTCCTGGTTGCTCTGTTACGTTCTTACCTTTGGGTATATGTGGAGAGAGACTTTGGCTAAACTGTTGATACATTTATAAACTAATTTCAGAAAGAAAAGATGAATAAAGCCCTCAAAACTAAGTAGATCTTTTCAGTATGGGACAGTGAAGTCATCAGACAGGCTTTTTGTCCATTATTTTCAGTGCCTGATTATAAGGATAAGGATGTGAGGGGTCTGACTGTAGATCGTGACGTTTGAGCCCATACTGTGATACAATATGAAAAAAAAACCCACACTAGCATACTTCCTATGTAAAGTTATGATTTTATACATTTAAATCAGTATGGGATTGAACCAAATATTGCAGATAAACCCTCAGTAGCAATGGAAAAATTAAGCAACTTAAACTCAGTTATTTGACTCACTCCTTGCAATAAAACTATTTGTACCTTTAGGATTGCAGTAGTGTAGAAGTTAATTGTACCGATTGCTGATATTTAATTCTGATGCATCAGACTGCCAGTTCTTCTTGGAAACCATTTCACCATAATTCTGTCATCAAAACAAACATGAGACCAGTGAAGTCAGAGTTATTTTCATATGAGATGCAGTAAAAAAGCAGGTTCAGGGAAAGTGGCACGCCTAAGCTTAAGGGGTAACTGGATTAATTATGTCATTGAAAAAAAATTAATGTAGATGTATTGACAGTGTCACAGCACCATCCCAATCTGACAGTGTTAGATAAGGAGTCAATGAATTAAAATGCCAACAGCAATGATTTGTTTTAATACTAAAGACACACACAAAATTGCAAGAGGAAATATTAAGGACTACAGAGTAGAGGTGGGAGTTAAGTGACTGCAGCTGAGAGCAAATGGAAAAAAGCCAAAGATATATCATGAAAGCAAGAGCCGTTAATGAAACAGGTGTAGTATGGACCCAGATGCAGCACACATCTGGATATAGTTTGTTATGACCTTTATTTATGAGCCAGCGGACATATTGCACACAGGTGGATATTGGGGACAGGGGAAGGGGTCTGGAGAGCCGTGGGTAAGGTGCTGAGCAGGTGAGTGGAGCGGGCTGGGGAGGCTCACACACACACACACACACACACACACACACACACACACACACACACACACACACACACACACACACAGGTAATTGTTGAAGCGAAGCAACGGTACCGTTAGGGGGCAGGCTGGAGACGTCGTCGAGGGAGCAGGAGGATCGGAACCAGGTGATCGGGGCGGACAAACCCAGGAAGGAGCAGGCGGGCGGGTAATCAGAGCCAAACGCCAGCAGGGAAGTACTCACAAGACGAACCCACCAAGAAAGCTAGGTTGACGAGGCAGGAGTCTCTGGCAGACGGGAACCAGGGAGGGCACAGGCAGAGCTCGTGGTCAGGGACAGAAGGCTGACGCGTTTGCCGGGGAAGAGACGAGGCAGGATGGTCAGAGACAAGCGGGTTCGATACCAGGAAGTCAGTCCGGAGATGAACGCTGGCAAGTTTTGCATGAATACGGAGAATAATCTGGCAATGAGTGAGTGGACCAAGGCTGCTTAAATACTGGTTTAATTGGAGCTGGAATGCAGCTGGGAGCAACAGGTGGGGACGGTGAGGCTGATGAGGAGGTGTGGCAGAGTGGAGAGTGAGACGGAGGCGGGTTGAGTGGGAAAACACCAGAGATATCAGGTAGGAGCAGAGGCCGATTTTGTCAGTTTAAACTGGAAAAAAAATCAATGATGATTATTTAAACCATCTAATGAAAATAATTGTTGGCATAAGTCAAACATACAAGTCCCTCCAGTTCCTTCAAGCAGGCAAGGTGTATTCATTTCTGACATATAAGCCCACTCACCACTGATTATAAGCCTTGGTCCAGTAAGGAAACAAATAAAGTAAATTTTACATCACAAACAATAGGCTATATAGTTCACCTCTCCACCTCCTGTTCCCACAGCTGAGCAGACTCAATAATCCCACAGGAAACAGCTGCAGCACCTCCAGCAACTGTGAGACTGTGTTCAGATCTGAATACTCTTAAATTTTGTCAATACAATGAAAGATACTAATCAGATGAAGAGATAATACGATTGTAGTATCTGGATTGTCTGCTTCTCTCCTGTAAGCATTGCTTCAGCTCTGGTGATGCCGGGGCCCAGAGGCAACCCAGATGTCAAAGGTGGTACAGACACAAACACACACAAGTCTCTGTAGTAATTAGAGTGTAGAATTGCATTGCAGGGTGGGCTGGTGTTAATCCTCTATAAGCAGCTGCCAGACAAACTGAGTCCTGATTAAGATGTCTAATCAAATTAAATCATCACATCATCACAGACTGAATGAAGAAATGAGATGATTTAGTTGTAGTGAGATCATAAATATGTTGTCCGTTGACTTCAGAACCAGCTTTGAGGCAGCCAGAGTCAACATCAACAGCAGGGTGGAGAAGCATACACAAGCTGGATCACACACACACTAACATACACACCATCAGTTTATTGCAGTGTGTGTGTGTGGGAGTCCACCACTTTTTCATTAAATCAAACTCTCCTATGTGCCTGTGTGGTAAGTTATGTAGTAAATAGGCTTTGTTTATGTTTCATAAAACTACATTCTTTGTTTGGATGGAAACACTGTTTGGACTGTGTGGTGTTACTTCCCACTGGTTCCATGTGGTTTCAATATTGTCACCAGGTAAAGTCAAAGACGAGACGACCAAGCTGGTGCTAGTCAATGTCATGTACTTTAAAGGCACCTGGAACAAAACGTTCATGAGGGGTGATCTTGCTGATGCTCACTTTAGACTCCACAAGGTGAAACTGTACAAAGATGAACACTAACTAACAAATATCAGCCTGAGTCAGTCAGTCAGGCTGTGTCACAGCCTGCTGTGCCTTCACCTGTGGCTTCAGTAATTTTCCACCTACCCCGCCTCCGTCTCACTCCCACCGGCCGGCCACACCTACCTTTCCCCAGTGTGTGCGAGTTCTGTCACCTCGCTCCTGACTCACAACTCTCCAGCCCCGACCCCCGGGTCCAACCCAAAGCCCAAGCGACTATTGTCCTGTGTAGTAACCTGACTATACTGCTGCTCACCTGCTCCCCCTCATTCCAGCAAATAAAAGTCATTACCAGTCTTACCTGTGATGTGTTTTGCTGCAACTGGGTCCTACCAACATCCGTTACAGTCTGAGAAACTACATGGCAGCAGGTCTAATAGCTGGTATGTGGAGGCCTCTGCTTTAGAAACTGCACATAGTTTGTGTCTGTAAACACAACTGTTAAAAGTTAAAGCAAATATTCTCTAATCTTCTGCCCCCCTCCTGTACGTGAATGGCAGTAGATAACATATTTGAACCTATAATAACGTCCTTCACAATGATATTAATTTAATGTGATAATTGCTCTTTGTTTTTCAGCTTTATAACAATGTTTTCAACATTAATCCGGGTGTGAACACCTGTTCTGGAGCTGGGTCTTCATCCACAGAGGGACACAGGTAAAAGACTGAGGCAGGGAAATCTGCAAGCGTTAGGCAACTGGAGTGAGTGTGCAAACAGACACACTACATCATAATTTGCAGCAACTTGCAGAGCAGATTTGGTCACTTTGGCAGCACCCCCCTCTACTGGTTTTACTGGTTCCAACCTGAGGAAATGTTGGTGGCTACAACATGAAGTCTGAGGGAATCAGCACAAACTTTTTTAGCTGTAACCTAAGGAATTGTAAGATAAAAGGAAGACAGGGCACACAGTGTTTTCAAACCTAACACCTTTATTTTATTCATGTAGGCATAAGGATAAATACTGTGGCCTTAGTTTGGTTCATTAACTCTTTCATTAAACTCCATGCTCAGCATACTCATATGGTAAAGGTACATTTCAATGCCTTTTATTGTGATGTGATGGTGCAACATTTCAACAGCCTGTCTGAGATTGCAAAAGAATACACACCTACTCACTTACAAGCAAAGACTATTTCAAAACATACAAATAATCAGGAAAAGTTTGGGATTCAGCACAAGCACACCTGCAAACACTCCGGGCAACAAATGCTACACCTGTTTTGTAGATGTGGATGTAAATGTGAATGTGAAGGTGCACTGTGTAGAACCACATTCTACACTTGAATGTTTTCCTGCAAATTTGTAAATTTGCGCTGTGGGATTCATATAGGATGGTGATTTAAATGTAACTCGGAACTAGGAAATGGGATGTATAGCTAGAGCAAATTAAGAGAGGCTGTGGACTCACTGACTGGAGTCACACTGCTCTGAAGGGCACCGTGCTCACACAGGGGAGCAGAATCGGCCAGCAAAGAGGACACTCATGGTGGGGTTATGTCGGATGAAGAACAGGAAGGGGTGGTCTGCTGTGAACATGGTAGGAATCATCGCAGAGCGTTCCGTCATGACGGCGGCAGTGGCGGCAGCAGCCTCAGTTCCCTCTTCATTTACCTCCACAAAAGCCTTGTGGATGACTTTTGACAGCACCAGGTCGTTTGCCGAAGACATGCCTATCAGCAGAGGAGGGAGGACGTTTTAAACAAATACAACACTTGATGACACAGGCATGTGTATAATGTATTATAATATATGTCTCACCAGAGAAGTTACTCTTTGCAGCATTAAAAACATCCTCCATGCCCATGCTTTTCAGGACATCATTCAGGTCGTACGTCTCCTCCATCTTGAATCGAGGCAGTCTCACCTCCACCTCGGTTTGACCCATTAAATCTGGATGAGTCCACTCCACAAATTTCTCATAGGTCAGCTCCTTCTCCAGCTGGAGGTGGACAGAAAATCCATTTGTAGTCAGTCTGTCTGTTTAGAATTGTGCATTTGTCTATTGTATGTGTGTATGTGTCCTACCTTCTCCAAGCCTGTTGTATCGTCCTCTATCTCATTGGGCAGGAAGATGAGCATGCTTAGGTCATTCCCTTTATAGGGCATCAGTAGGATCTGCCCAAAAACATTCTGTTTTTAATGTCATTTCATTTACAGATTATCTGTTTTTTTCCATCATGAAAAACAGGTTGCTGTTTAAAATACATCTATTAGAAGTTACAGCTATGGAAATCATCTTAAAAACCACAAATCTAAAGGTTTGATGCAAAAATTGAACCATTTGTTCTTTGAATCTTGGTTAATCTCTCCACCATATTTCATTGAAATCTGTTTACAAACTGTTGTAATATCAAATTGCATGGCAGTCAAAACCACATACTGCAAAACATGGACATTACCTGGAAGTTGGCTTCAGGGATGGTGGCGTGAGAGAACTTACTTTTCTGGCACATCATCCTCACTGGCTTGGTATCGTTCTAGAGACAGGCATGAAAGGCATAGTTTTTTATGATATAGAAATTAAATATCCAGAAAATATATGAAAATATATAACAAAAGTAAAAGCACTCATTATGAGGAAAAACCATGTTGCAGCTGGTAAAGGCTAATTATAATTAGTTAATATACTGCTGGGTAGCTTGTGAATTTCCCAAGGCAAAAAGGCTGGTGTAGATTACTATCACCACATTGTTCCATGTATTTATTCAGTGAAACAGTTTTAATCCTGCTTTTGACTTGGTGGGATTAAATAAATGGAATAATTTAGATTTAACTTGGCTTTCTGTGTCACCTACCTGACACACACTGATCCACTGCCAGCCTAGTAAGGCACAGACAATGAGCCCTGTCACTATACTACCATGGGGTGACTGGGACTATTCTTCCAGTCAGCCAGTCAAATTAAAGCCAGTCATTTGTAAAAAATTAAATAAATAAAAAAATAGAAACAGCTTTGTCATGGTTTACTATCAGAGTGTCCTGCCACATGCTACAGTATTACAGACCTCAGGTAAACTGTAAACTATCACACATCATTTCACAAACCCAGACTGCTGCTTTTGTTCCTCAGTGTCTCCATCCAGTGCTGGGGTTGTGCAGTGTTACCTTGTTTATTCTAAACTGAGCATCAACAGTAGAATCCTCCTCAAACCGTTTGTTCCAGTTGCCTTTGAAGTAGATTGCATTGACCAGCACCAGTTTGGACAAGCCATCCACAATGTGCTGGGCCAGCAGGTCCTTGATTTTACCTGTAAAGTGATGAGCAAAAACATCATGATCAGGCACTAAAAATAAGTTACTGTACGAATTGGTATAAGACATACAATTAAAAAAAACAAATCAACATTATGGAATCAACTAGCTATAAAAGGGTTAAAAGTGTGAAGTCTAAAAGAATGTGTTCAGTTAAACTGTGATTAGGAACTTCTGATTTTCTCCAGCAGGATGTGCCAGACCCAGATGTGCCCTATGGTTCTGAGTCTGAGACCCAGGAGCCTCTGAAAAAGCCTTATTGATAGATTTCATGCTGCACTCAGGCACATGTTGGGAAAGAAGGTCAGTGTGTTAAGGAGCTAACCCCATACAAGCCGTAAATGTGACTTCCAGATTCACAACACGCATGTAGAGAGGGTGGAAATACCCACGTAGTGTCATGTACCCTCTGTGGTAGATCTTGTTAGAAGTTGGGCTGATACAGTTTGAAGTAATTAAAGTCTGGACAGTTACTGTACTTACAAAAAACTTTAAATTTAATTAATTTAACCAAAGGACGTTCCAAGATATATATTTTCTCACCTCGCTGAGGGAAACCAGAGGAAATTAAATTTAAAATGGAAACAAGAAAAACTGGAAATAGAAAATTAGATTACATGTGGATTATACAACCCTATGGTAACTTGTAAACAGAGAATAACAAAGGACCAATATTGGCTCAAATTAGGGTCAAAAAAAATTATGAGCTCCTTTAGTGATGTAGAGAAAAGTTTTTAGTTTTAAATCAACCTTTGTAAATCTGTAAAATAAATCTTCATGATAAATTGATTGAACTGTCATTGTCCAATCAGATTACGGTGTGACCTGTCTTTGTGTAACCTCACCCCTGACATCATTTGTTTTTATGTACACAATCTCATTATTATTTTTTCAAATACAAATCTTTTCTACAAATGTACAAACTTGAATTTGTCATGCAGATTCATTTTACAGGTTTACAAAGATTTTACAGGTTCGTTTACAACTACAAACTTTGGAATTATTTCCGAACATCACTTTACAAGCGCAAAATCTTTCTGACTCTAATTTGAGCCCATAAACTAAGGACTGATCCCTGAGGATTCACAGAGGCTGAGGAGGATTTCCAGACACCAGTGCTAGATAGAAAACAAAACCAGTGAACAAAAATGGCCACTAAATTACTAATATACTTCAGTGAAATCAAATCATGAACTCTAAAATAGAACATCTAGAAACAAAAGTGACCACTTTGAGAGAAGGGATGTTTGGATTTACACACTGATGAATGTGTGTTCTGAGACCTACCTTGTGTCTGCTCCTCCACCCAGCTGTTGATCTTCACCCTGATCTCCTCCGAATTGGACTGGAAGTTCACAGACTCCAGCTCAGCATTGTAGTGCTTCTTGGTTTCTGCTAAAAAGCCCTGGAATCATAAAACAGCACATTTGAATACTCATGCCACAGTTAAATATTCACATTAAGCAGCTCAGGTACAAGACTCTTCGAAAAATACTTAGGGACGCTCCACCGATTTTACATACGGAAGACAGTTGATTTATCATGTGTAGACCTGCAGCTGTATAATGTTTTCTTTGGCTATTACATACAGACATACATACACAGTACTTTTAATTCTGTAATTAACAAAACTGCTAAAACCAGCAATAAACCTTTTATCAAAATGTACCTTTGAAATTTACACCAATGGATTTCCATTTCATTGTCAACAGTGTACATGTTCTCATCTGAAACTATAATTATATACCAATTATATTTGCTTTATTGGTGCTTCGAAGGAAAGGAATGAATGTGTAGAATTTTGGAAAGATAATGAGCTGGTTATCTGGGAATATGCCTGCAGGTTTGAGCTCAAGGCCATCTTGAAATATTGACACACTAAATTATAGGATTACAGGTCACCCCTTCAGCAAATAATTCATTGGCACACACACACACACACGCACACACACACACACACACCCACCTCAACAAACTGGTAAGATTGCTCCCCGTACAGTCTGTTGGCCACACTGAGGGCGTACGGAGCGTCTGGCTTGTTGAGCTCGCTCAGCAGTTGGGTGAAGCCAGAGTGGACATCGTCCTGACAGTCCTGGGGTTTTAGGCACTGCAAACAGCCAGAGAACACCTGCGTGTTACATAAGCACACTGTGACAGATGAAAGACTACTCTTGTATTAGATTAATGCTGATTGTTGGCTTTATGGTTAGTTTTCCTGTTAAATGATAAGAATAGACACCAACTGTTACTACTGCACCTCTGCTGTATTGATCTTCTATTAATGTTAGTTTGTCTTTGCTAGCATGCTATCATGGTGTGATGTCAAGTGATACTGGACCGCCTGGGTTTAGTGTCAGTGTTCTCATAATTTACTGTAATTTGAATGACCTTTGACCCCAAGATCCTGAAGTTTTCATTAGTTTGATTTCTCTTTATGAGACCCCAAGCACCTTGTGGAGAAAATATATGGAAAAGGCAAACACAACAAATAAAAATATCAACACTATTAACATTAATATAAAATATTCCATGGGAAACCTTTTTAAAAGCATTTGCACACAAAATTACCCACCATTTATCCCCCTTCATGTTCTTTTACACGTCTTCTTCAGTGTGGAACAAAGAAATTTTAGGATGGCCTGCTTTTGTTGGAAAGTTAGGGCACTGAATTTCCCATAAATCTGCTTGTTTTGCTGTTTGAAGCTTCATATGAAGGCTTGTGTTTCCAAGAGGTTAAAACAGTGGGAAATGAAGCGTGTAACACTCAGGAACCAAAATCTCAGGTTTCCTCACCAGATAACCACACCCACACCCTAATCATTAATCATCCTTTGACTTTGTTACCACCTTGAGCAGATACTGTGGCAGTCTGGAGGTGCGCTGTATCTGTGTCTGCATCTGAATGCGCGTCTGTATCTGTGACTGCATCGCCGACTGCACTGATGTGTGCATCTGTGGTTGAGCTTCTTCCTGCTGTTGCTGTGTCTCAGTGAAGTGGAGGACCTGAGAGGTGCAAATGGTAGTTTTTCTTATCATTAGGATCCCTCCTGAGTTCAACACATGGCAGGACAAATTACTGGATAGGTTAAAAACAAATAAAGTATTACAATTGCACTCTCTGTTGACTGTGGAGAAAGGAAATCTCACTGCAGTTTGTATAAGACAGGGCCATACATGTACAGACATGTTGGCTTCATTATACCTGATGACTCTCAGGCAAGATCACTCTCTTCCTTTAACCCACAAAGACATAATCACTTAGTAAAATTCCATCATAGTTCCATCAGAGCCTGTCAACACCTACGTTAAAACATTCACTACCACTCCCCAGTGAAACTGAAGCTTGCCCTGCGCTTTGCTTATCAGCTGTATCCATCAATCTCACATCTGGCTGACAGGCAGCTGTTGCTCCATAGGCATTCCCAGCTAGGAACAAAACCAGACTTGATTCTCAACACATGATTAATCTAAATCAGGTTGCCATGTATGCAGTGTATCCAGTAAAATAAAAATAACTATAACATTAAACAATGAATTAACCAGCCAGGGTGTATTACCAGTGTACAACAGTAGATTAATCCTAGCCTTTTATTTTTTCATTAATCTCAGACTAGTTTTGTTATTTGCACACAGCGTTACTGTAACAACACACAGGTATCCAGATCCTTTAAGTTAAGTAGTAGTACTACAAGTGAAAGTCCTGAATTCAAATCTGAATGTTACTGAAGTAAAAACACAAGTGTTATGATCATAAAGTCTCAAAAATAAAAGTAACCGTCAAGCAGAAAAACTGTCCCGTTAGTCTAAAATTATGTATTATTTTATTTGATTGTTATTATTGATGCATTAACATATAAGAACATGTATTTATAGTGCAGTAAATTCACTCTCCACCACTGACATTCACTATATATCACTTCCATTCTGGCATCACTGCTTTGGCTTCTTTAATCCCATTCTGACAACAATGAATTTATGTTTGCTACCTTCTCATACTCACAATTTAAACTACCCCAGGACATTTGTACTACTGTTATGCAAAACTCCTGACTCATGCCTGTCTCTTTGCGTCAGATATAATAGTACCCACTGTCTTCATTCAAATTTCCAGTATACTATACGCCCAGTTCCCTGAGAACATGACAGAGCTTGAAGCCTGAGCCCACACCTTTTTCCTTTTCTTTTGATGCAATAATATGCCAAAGAAATTACAGCCACAACATCAACCAGTTCCACTAACTGCCTGTATAATCACCTTAGTCTAGATGGATGCATTAACATGATAGCGGTAACTTTTCTACAGTTAATTTCCTCAGCATTGTGCTTTAGTGTGTGTGTACAGTACCTCGGATATCTGTGTGGCTGTGTTGCCTCCAGCCCCCAGCATCACCATAGCCAGGCCTGAAGAGATGCTAAATGGAGAGAAGAAGATATTTGCAGTCTTGTCGTTATTACTCAGCTGTTTGGACAGAGCCAGAGAGAAGGCGGTGTTGGCCTTGGACAGAGGGACTGATGATGATGATGATGATGATGATGCCATTGTGTCTGATACAAAGAAAAGGCATTGAGAATAGAGCATTAATCATTGAATTAAAACTGTACTGTAGCATGCACTGTATCTGTTAAGTAGCACTCCCACACAAAATTGGATAAAATCATGTTCCCCTGATCATGTGAAAACACAAATGTTTGTGCCTTTACATAAATGTTACACCTGTTAGAAATCAATTCAACTATAATGTCATTTGTGCAGATAAAACATCTTCTCTGCAATGAAATGCTTAGAATGAGACTTGGAAGAGTAAAATAAATAATAAAGATAAATACATTAAAACTACTATAGATGAGGAATAGAAAGGTAAAGGAAACAGTGAAGCCTTTGAATTATGAAGGTTATCAGATGCTGTGAGTATGGAGTATATAGTCCTGCACTGCCTGCCAATCTGTTGCATTATCTTTTAAATTACATGTACTCATTTGGCAGACACTTTTATCCAAAGCGACTTACAAGTGAGAGACAGAGGGACATGTATTCAATAAGTGCAAGGAGATCAAGTTAAGAAGTAAAACCATAGTAAGTGCTAATTAGGCATTTTAGGGTGTTAGAGGTTGCATGGCAGACAGTTTGTATACTGGTTGCCTACAGTCCTTGATGATCTTACAAGCCAAGGTAACACAGATGGTAAATGTCTAGTATGGCAGGGAATGTACTACTGGTGAAAACCACAGTCTCTTTTATGAATGAGATATGCAAATGTTTCATCTTGTGCATTCTTACACGTTTTATGAGGATGCTCAAGCATCATGTCAGTGTTTCAGCTTTTCATGAAATCCAAGTCTTTGGCCTCTTGGTTTAATTTACCAATTATTAAATATTGTTAAGCTTTAAAATTTAAGCTGCCTGTGCAGACCTTTAAAATGCTCTTCTTCATTGATGTTTTATTTAACAACTCGGCAGAGTTCTCCAACAACAATATCTCTTCTCAGACATGTGTAGAGAAATCCCCATTTTCCCCCACAGAATTTTTACTGAAGAAATCTCACCAAACCCAATAAAATCACACAGATGTTGCTCATCATTAGTTAACCCCTGCTGCCTTTGCAAACCAGGTGAGGGCATAAATTAGTTACATAAAGCCTGGTTGACCCGTTATCATGCCTTATCTCTTTTATTATGGAAATCAGGTGACAATAAGACAATCTGTACTTACTCACAGACACTCTCCTTCAGTCAGCAAGGGATCCGTAGTCTTTCAGCTATTGGAGGAACTGTTCTGTTTGAGTCAGTGCTTTGTAATGTAAAGAGCTGACACACCCAAAGTAAAGTAGGTGGCTGCACCTTGAAGACGTATCTAGAGCTCACACCCATCAGTGAAAGGAACAGCCGCCCTTATTATGGTTACTGTGCCAGTAGGAATTGTGAGGAGATGCCCACGTGACCCTGATACAGAAAAGGGATGGATGGATGGATGGATGGATGGATGGATGGATGGATGGATGGCTGGATGGATGGATGGATGGATGGCTGGATGGATGGATGGACACTGAGAAGAAGACAAAGTGGAATCAACAGCTGATTAAGCAATAATTTTCAGAAACAGTATCAGTATAGAGACGTGATTATAAAATTTATGAGGACAGTGTGAATCAAGAAATGTGTCAAGTGGTCTGAACCAGATTAATACAAAAATGAAGATGCACACACACACACACACACACAATTATTTTATTATCTCTTTGTCTGGTGCATTAGCACAAGTAGTATACGAGTTTCCTACGTTTAAATTTATTACAATAACTTTGGCCACAGGAAGATGAGAAAGTTCAGGATTTGATGACCAAAGCCTGAAGTTACTTGCATCTGCTATAGGGTTCAGCAAAGTCATCTCAACAATCACCAACCAGATTTTCCCCCTCCAGGTTTTATAAATTTTGCACTCACCCACTTTTAATGTGTTCTCCAGCTTGCAGAACCTGCATCAGGGTTATGGATTTATAACTACTGCATTTACATTTTACACTGTATGTTGCCTCTTAGTTGCCAAATTGCATGATAGTAATATTGCAACATCCATTCTACTTAGGCCTACCTACCAATCTGTTATTGCATATAATTCCTTCATTCATGTTGTTTCAGGGACCATTAGTGCTACTTCACATGCTGCAACAGGAGCGGTTATTTACTTTGTTTATTGATTTGTTTACATCGGCACAGTGACCATTGGGTTAAAGAGAAGATGAAAATCTTCTCAACTTTTAGCCTACATGTAGTGTAAGGACTTCTTGTTTGTAACCAATTTGAGAGACTCATAAATAATGTTCAAGATCAATTTAAATGAAGGAACTTATTTAAGAAATTTCGTCTTATGAATATGACATTTTCCTAGTGAAATTAGGATGTTAATAATATTGCATACATTTTTATTTTTACATTCAAAATAAGTGAAAATATGTTTCTGTTCAATATTAATGACATGTGTTCATAAGATCAGCTGACGACCACCACTTCGGTTTTGTAAACGTTACCGTGGCACTACTTTCTTTATGTGTGATACAGTGCCCCCTTCTGGCCGTCTGCAAGCACTGATGCCGCCGTAGTCTGAATTCAAACAAGCTAACATGACCAGGGCAGGGAAGGAGGAGGCAGTGCAGTGTGGATAAACAGCCACCAGACAATCACACACCAGGCTTTATGTGTATAATAAAAAAACATTTTCTGAAGGGGAAGGATATTGGCTTCCTACGGTAAGCGAAACTCCTTGTCACCATCCGTTATCTTAGCTTAGTCCGCATGGGCTCTTAGCTTGCTAGCTAACGTGAACGTAACGTGATAGCTTGTATCCCAGGATCTTACAGTGGGACAGAGGACAAGCCAAACACCGTTCATAAATCTGTCGGTTAAGCGTTTCTGTTTTTATTATCAGCAATATACCTGAACAAAAAAATAATAGAATACCCCTTTACGAACTATGAGGGATTGATACTCCATTCGGCATACATCTAACATTATCAGCAGCTGCTTTTTTTAGCAAAACTTTAGTTAGTCTACTTTTTGGGGCTGTTATGACCAGCTAGCAACTTTGACTAGGTAGGTTTGTTTTAATTGTAGCTGATGAGGTGATTTTATACTCAAACTGTTTAACTCCCTGTGTAGTATTTACTATAATACCTTAACTCACCATTGCTACTCTGAATCCCCGACTAGTGTCACTACTATTAGGGCCTGAACCGAAAAGCAGGGAGACGTTATACTTCTAACTACAATGTCCCATTTTGTGAATGGAGTTCTGTAAACGCACGTCACGAATCATCGCAGTTAAATCACTTCCTATCTTCACTTACTAAACGCTTGTCAGCCAGTTTCCTTTAAAACCATTAAACACCAGAAAAGTGTGAAGCGGGATGCTAGGCAGCCAGCGTTTTGTTGTTGTTTGCTCCGGTCTCAGGTCTTTCGTCAGGCGCACCAAAATAGCTCCACGAGTCAGTAAAAGTGAGTGAGCAGTAATGATGTGTCATCTTCTTATATTCTTCTACTTTTCACCCTCTTGTGTTTTTTTTTTTTCTTGTCCTCCAGCCTTAATATGACATTGATATTTTCTTGTCTTTCTCCGCATATTTGCTATACCCCCATTAGTGTAGTGAGTATTATCAGCATGTTATTTGGCTTCTCATTTCGAATCACACAGAGGTACAGGGCTGGTTTCTCTCAACTCCACTGATGCTGGATTAATGTGAACAAGGTTGACAGGTAGCTCCCAATCTCAGTCTGAACAGAAACTGGTTTCAGGCCTTGTCCCTCCATGAAAACCACATGCAGACTCCTCTTCCTTTTATCTCAAATCCAAGCATTATCAGGATAGGTCAGACTTTGACTGGAACAGGTGGAGAAAAAAAATGAATCAACTGTCAAAATGATTTGACACATTCATTATCTACAGATGTTAACAGGCTTTTTATTCCACCATAGATTTTACACATGATGTACAAATCCATAAATTATGAATGGCATTTGGCTCATGTCAATAATTCATCTGCCCTCACAGTCTGGTACCCTTATTTCAGGATAATGTTTGATGACAGACTGTGCTCTATTTATGTAAGTTACAGGGAATTCTGAGTGTCCCAGTGTGCAACCTGTAGCCAATTTAAATCATGATAAATGCAATGTAGACACCTAATAATTATTTTTTGTACAGGGTGTCAGCCCCTTAGGGTGAGCATTACTGCTTCACTCTATCGTACAGCGCCACTGAAGCAAAAGAAGGTCAGCATCTGTGTGAAGTACCTTGTTGACTACTGCGGTGGCGGGGCAGGAGTGCGCAGCTCAAGAAGATGGCATCACCGTTTGTGCCTGTCCCTGTGCCCATGGACAGAACCCTGTCAGGTGGTAGCAACAAGCTGAGACGGCCACAGCGAGCTTCATCACTAGGCAGTGTCTCCAGCAGCTTGGAGGACAACGGAAGAGGATGTGGAGGACTAGGTTCCCAGCGGCAATCCCGCTGCATGGACAGGGGCAGCCGCAGCCGGACGCCACCACCCCTCCAGAGCCCTGTGACACGGGCCAGGGTCAACGGGACTCTGGAATCCTCTGTAGAATATTCCAGCTGCCCTCGCTCCATATCAGATCCTGCTGGAAGCCAGCAAGGCGAGGAGAGGCCCATCACACCTACTGTGCTGGGTTATGAAGTCATGGAGGAGAGGGCCAAGTTCACGGTATGAAACCAGCTTTTGGAACCTGTGTAGTATCACAGTGTGACACCTCTCACTACAGATGAAATGCTAATGTTATTTATCATGTAATGACATGTATCGATCCGTCTGCTAAGAACTATAATAACAAGGGAGCACTTTAGCAAATGGGATAGGCATGCACACTGGAGGACAAGCACACAGCCTGGTGCATATTAGAGATTAAAAACTAATGTCAACATTTACTCAGCACACAGACTTTTATACAAATCAACTTCCAACACTTCCCAAAAGCATGGAGGAACAAGTTTTGCTGCGCTCTCAGTACCTGCAGAGAAGTTGTCAATAGATTCTGTTTCGTCTAATTTTGGGCCATTATGAGAAAAGAGGACAGAAATGCATTCATACAGTATCACAAGAAGTCAGTGAGCAGCCTGGCAAAGGAGACAATGTGATTTCACGCTTCAGTTAAGTCTTATTTACTTTAGTATCTTGCTTTATGTGATAGTTGCAAGCATCACATTTGTCAAAAGATAAGTTGGTAGACACCAGTTTCTGTATATGTTTGTGTTGTCTTTACCCTGCTCTAGGTTTACAAGCTCCTGGTCAGGAAGACTCCAGATGAGAGCTGGGTTGTTTTTAGAAGATACGCAGACTTCTCCCGGCTCAACGACAAGGTGTGTCTGAGTGTGTTGTCTGTACATACATGGAAAGTATGGGCAATCCGAAAATAGAAGACGGCTTTTGCCTAGTTTTGTGATCATCCATCCATGTTTGCAGACACTCTTTTTGACTATCAACTCTTTGTTTTCAGCTGGCTTTCTTTTGTTTTTGACTGTACTGTGGAAGTGATTAGAGCTGCACAAAGAAGCCTACTGTTCCCAAAATGCCCAACAGGCCAGAGCCAAGTAGGGGAACAGGTCTCTCGTGGTTTCAGGAAGGACAGTTGGGTCACAGATTACAGAAGGGAAAAGTACTCAGCCATGTGATGATACTGTCTGACAAAAAAAGAAGCTACAACAAAAAAGTTGATTGTTAGAAAGCTGCAACTAACAGGATCTCTGCAGGCCTGCAAAATATTGACTAAATCAATTAATGCAACCCGTAATTTTAAAACAGGTGGAACTTGTTGGTACGCAGTCATTGAAAAGAGGAATGGAAATAGGAGATGGGAACACCCTACATTCAACAAGGAGAAAGAGGGTATAGAGGGGGGTGTGGACATCCTTTCCTCCATTCATTACGGCAGCTGTAATGTTCACCCTGTGCTGAATGGTCTTTTGCTGTAACTGTAGAAGCCTTATACTTAGCCTTTTTGGAAATGTTTCAACATTTTACTTCGCTGAGGCACATAAGCACAAACATTTAGATGTTTTTCCCATGTTTAATTATTTAGAAGTATTGCAAAAAACAATTAAGATTAACGATTAGATTATTAGTTGTGTTGCAGGTGACACTTAGAGAAACCCAAACACACATGTATTAGAGATAAACAGTAGCATATACCCAGCACGGTTAAAACATGATCAGGTTTTACAATACGCAGCACTGCCTCCACACTGTGTGGTTGGTGCCAAACATTGTTTTTGTAGAAGTTTGGACCTCACCCAGCATTGCTCCACTCTACGTTTATGCACATGGCTCAGGCTACCAAGTGGGACAAGTTAGTGTGCATACACACACACCAACTCGCTTCCTGCTGAGTAAACTGATATCCACTATTTCCCAAAGCTGATCTGCATTCATCTGTTTTGAGAATTTTGTAAATTACCAGTCATTTATTGAAGATTTACAATTTGTTGTAATTTTCGGCTTTGAAGGCTTCATGGCTTCATCTACGAAGCCTTGCGTAGACTATTGAATACGCGGCGTACGCACGAAGCCCAAAAGCTGCGTACCCACCTTAAAATTCAGATGTATGAAACTGTGTGCGTGCAGGATTCCACGCACATTTTCTTTGTACATCCCAATCAATGTAAAATTTAGCACCAAAGCACGACCATGGCACTCCACCCTAAATTTAATGTGCTAATGAGTATAAATACGCCTGGGCTTCTCCTCTCCTCAATAATGAGAAAAAGGATGTTATTCTGCACTCTGTCCTCTGGCATTAACAATAAAATAAAATAAAACAAATGGAGTGGGAGAGTGTGGCTGAGGCTGTTAATGCACCAGAATGGAGGATTCTTCTTGTACTATATGCACTTTTTCTTTCTTGAAATGACTAAAATAGTTTACAGTAGTATTTGGTTTATGTCACATACTATTTACATCCACCATACCCTATTTTCGATATATACTGTATACATATGGAATGAAGCAATGCACCAGACAAAAAGTGCATACGTTTATTGACAGATTGGTCATAACTTTAAAATCCAAATTTAAGGGTTACTTGAAAACATTTATGTAAAAATCAGAAAAAATAAATTATGTTTTGATATCAATATTATATTAGTAACGTGTCAGAAATTAGTCTGTGCAGCAGTATGACACGGCACATTGTGGTTTGTCTTACACAGCCAGTAACACTATGGAAGCACAAGTGGAAATGGCTCATATTCACTCACAGTTAATTAGAATAAAAGCTTGTTTTAGCCAATTTATAGATTTATGTGTAATTTGAAATGGATGAAGATATTTTAATGCAGAAAAATTCAAAAATCAAATGAAATTCTGGCCACAAATGTCAAAAGTTGTTTATCAGTGACACCCCTACATGATGGATTTAGTATGGGATGAAGGTTAGAGGTGAAGGACAGCACAGTTTGCTTCAGTTATTGTTTTACTAGAATATATGAAGCACATGAAGATTGTCACTAACGCTCTTTCTCTGCATCATGGTCATGCAGGTCAATAACCTCATTCTGCTGCTGAATCATATTCTTTTACTGTAACTGAATGTAGATCATGTGATACTCACTTACTCTTTATGTGTGTGTGTGTGTGTGTGTGTGTGTGTGTGTGTGTGTGTGTGTGTGTGGGTCTAGCTGAAGGAGATGTTTCCAGGCTTCCGCCTCTCGCTGCCTCCTAAGCGTTGGTTTAAAGACAACTATGACAGTGACTTCCTGGAAGACAGACAGTTAGGACTGCAGGCTTTCTTGCAAAACCTGGTTGCACATAAAGACATTGCCAACTGGTATGTGACATGATTATGTGGTGATTTCATTGTTTTAAGTTTGAACTTTTTTTGCTTTTGAATATAAAGCATTCAAACTCAAATGACAAAAGACAGAAAAAAGCAAACATATTATCAATTAGATATGAGGTACCAGTGTCATTGTATACAGGTATTTTTGTTTTCTTGTATTGCTGAGCACACTTTCTTGCAACACAAACACATACACAGATATCACACCATTCTTTCTCCTCGACAGCCTGGCAGTGAGGGAGTTTTTATGTCTGGATGACCCACCTGGGCCCTTTGATAGTTTGGAGGAGAGCAGGGTAAGTGTGTGCATATACATATGAATGTATGTGTGGTAATGACATGTATGTTTGTGTTCATATCCATGTCTGTGTCTCTTCAGTGCCTTTTGAAAGAGGATCATTTCTTTACAAAGTGCTCAGCCACTTTAACACATCATCCATTTGTCCTTATTGACACAGGGATGAGAATAAAACATTAATAGTTCTGAGGACTGACTGTAAAGGAAAGGCACCAATCAGGCACTTCCTCAACACCAGAAGATCTTTGTTGTCATGGTCACAATAATAACAACATGGTTAACCTTGTTGAATGATCATGGATAAAAGAAACAACATAAACTGCTGTTTTCACATGGGAATCAAACACTACTCTCCTGTGTCATATTCCTGTGTTTTGTTGATCCATTCATCCACCCCAGCCTCCTCCTGACGGGTGGAGACTTTGTCTCTATACTATGTCACTGCACTCCTGTCATATTTACTACGGCCACTAGGTGTCGCCTAACAACAAAATGTAAATATAGGTCATAATAACCTGTTGCACAAATGACCTATGTGCTCATTTTTCACAGAAGGCCGGTCTCGTTCACCCAGCTTAGTTTAGTTGAATGTTTTCTATTAAAAAGTCATAATTTTGTTAATTTTACACAGTTTTATTCAAGAGTAGTTCTTTCATAGCTGTAAGTGAAAATACACATTAAACACTGATGCTTACTGGAAAGTGTTTATACTGAACAAAATAAAGTATGGTATTAAGTATCATTTTCATGTCACTACTGTACCAAAGCCCCCATATCATATTGGCACTTTATTCAAGAATTTAAAATGATCCCCAGTCCAGGATTTTACTGCAGTGTGAACAGGCAATAAATACAATATGTTTCACTTTTCCCCTGTAGCTGCACTTGTCCATTTTGTCAGGCACCTCAAACACCTCGAACTTGTATGTTTAGAACAGTTTAATTAAAGATGTAATAAATGACTTGAATGTGCAGACTGTCCTTATAGGCTTACATGATGACCTACAGTCTGTTTTCTTCCATTGCCTGTCACTTTGTTTGCCCTCCAGCCGTTGTTTCCACTGTCCACAAACATCTTCTGTGCTTCTATCCTCCATTCTTCCCTCCCTCCAGGCGTTCTGCGAGACTCTGGAGGAGAGCAACTATCGTCTCCAGAAGGAGCTGCTAGAGAAGCAGCGGGAAATCACCTCCCTGAAGAGGAGGTTGGAGGAGAGGGAGCAGGCCATCCTGCGACTGGAGAAACATATCAAGTCAGTAAACACACACACACATCAAATAAATACAAGATATGGAAAGATTAGACACCCACTTGACTTGCATATCACATGTGGGTCACATTATGTGCCACAGAAGAAATTACTGTAGGAATTGCATTCCACACACAAGCTCTCAGTGCTAAAATAGCACAGAATATAGCAATTATATCAATATGAACCGTGTGGTTGTGTGCCTGTCTCTGTGTGTCCCAGTGGTGAATGTGTGAGCCCAGAGTCTCCGTGTGGTCTGTCAGCTCAGGGCAGTGAGAGCAGTGCAGATGCAGATGTGGAGTCATCCGCTGCGGAGGCTGACCAGGACATGCCTGACGACACTGGGTAACAAACAGAATAAGCATGCACAATTCACATAGCTACATGTTTAATTAAATAAGTAATTGTTAAGTATTCAACCCTCTCAGGTGAATCTCACAACATCCTTCCCATTGTTAACCAGAGGAAATGATAACAAAATGATATTTTCCTATTTGGTGTTTTCTAATGCTCAGGGGTTGAGGGCAAAGTTGAGTAGTTAATGTGTAATGCTGCACATAAATCATCTTAAGGAGCAATCATGTAGTGAGACCTTTGCTTCCTCCTGTCAGTTTAACAGTTTGTCTACACAGGAGGTGTATCAGAGCAAAATGAATTCTGATGAGCATAAATTATTTCCCGAGGAATTCTCTTGGTGTTGCTAATGCAAACTTCATTTCAATGTTTCTCAATTAGCTTTCAGTGAAGTAAACCCATCAACCGCTGAAAGCTGCTCATGATGCAAACTCAGTTCATCCTCCATCTGTTGCACAACAGCAAATTAACATGGCAAGCGGGAGCAGATTCAAAAACCTGAAGGATTCTTACATAAATATCATCACATATACAAATGTAAAGTAGGAGGAAATGAAGGCCTGGATCTCTCAGCAGTCTACATAAATAAGTCGACTTGACACTCTATCTATAGTGAACCTGATTGAACCTGATCCTGAGCAGTGCTTCAGCCTCTACCACCCAATCACATTAGATAGAAGGGCGTATTGATTTCAAACAGACACACGACTAATGCACTTAAACCCTGAGTGCAGTTTCTTCATTGCTACCTATAATGGGAAAAGTCTTCTGATACCTAATCAAGTAGCAATAGAACAATGGAAAACCAGATAAATGAAAGATAGTTTCACTAAGTGTAATACCAGGTTACCATGGTTAAGGTTGATTTTGTTGGGACTTGTACCAAACAAGCTTGTTCCTTTACATCTTGAGAATACGATTTGTAGGCTGGGGCGTCTCTGGAGCACCACAACAATTATGCTGTTGAAAATGCACAACAATGTTGTGACACATTTTACCTTTTATCAAACAAATTGCAGCTCCTGCAGTTTGGATATTGCAGTTGGTCATATTGCAATTTCGATTATATTTTGAGTAATTGTGCAGCCCTACACCAAACTAATCATATTCCCTTTGATTCATTAGTCCTCACCAACTATCCATCTCCTTTTTTGCACTGCCTTGATTTATTAATTCTTACCAACTTGTCAGCTTCTCTTCCCATTTACGTCAGACAGAGACATAAAAGTCGCGGTGACATTTCTTGATGACTTTTTTTTTTTATCATTCACTGACAGCATCTCTTTCTCCACATGATGCTCAGATATCCACGTTCATTCCCAGCAACTGATCCCATTACAGGATATTGGGTGGGATTATGTCTCTGGCTGTCTAATATCAAGAAAATCATAACCCCAAGGCCCAAATGAGACCATACGCTTGGACTTGACACTTTTTAAAAACGCTTAATCTGTTTGTACATTTATTAGCATTACCAGCTTTCATGCTAGTCAGACCTCATAGTTTGCTCTTTAAAATGTTTTCCCTTCCCTTCTTGTTTTTTTATTTGCCTTATATTTCACAGCAGTGCTGCTCCAATCTGAAACCAGAGCCCCATAACATTTGAGGTACTTCATATACCAGCTCAGCAGGCTAACCCTTTTAATGATTTCCTTCTTCTAGTAACATGCATCCTGCTGTTAACGGCTATACTATAATAGAGGTGTACTGTTTGTTTTTGGTATCGGGCTGCCAAAGGATAGGTTCAGATTATTTTCAAGTCTGTGTTACTGCAATGCTCACATGCTGTATGTGTCGTGAAATGTAGCCATATTGTTCCTCCTGTCCGCATTGGCACAAATGACATGTGAGTGTTGTATTTAAGATTTACTTGAAAAAATCCAAACCTTTCTTTTGAATGTTTGCATTCAGGATGTTTATCAGTGTTGGGGTGAGTTCACTTTCAGTTCACCTAATTGAGGATCTTATCTTCTCTCCTACCCCCTTAAAATTACAACAACACCACAGGCCTGAGAGTTTCTGTTATTTATAAGAACAGTGTTAGAGGCAGCAAATTTGATTTTGATAGGTAGGTGTCACGACAGTTGGCCAAATAATAGACAAGTGAAGTGAAGTATTATTTCCACTTTTTGTATTGAGTGACCTGAAAATGATTTGTCCCCCAACTGTGGTGCGTATTCATTGTACTACAATGTTCTGTGCTCTGTGTACCTTTTTGTCTGTGCCACACTGCTCCCCTGCATCTTGTGTGACTAACACATTCTCTTAGTGCCTCTCCTTCACAAGTTGGTTTATGCTACACTCAACGAGCACTTTATAAGGAACACCATACTAATACTGGGTGGGGGAGGCTCTGCTTCATGTTGACATGACTGCATCACATCAGTTTGGCAGATTTGCCAGCTGTACTTTCATGCTGTCAATCTCCTGTTCTATCACATCCCAAAGGTGTTCTACTGAATTCAGAGCTGGTGACTGAACTGAAGGTCACTGAACTCTCTGCTGTTGTAGTCCATCCACCTCAAGGTTCTGAGAAGCTTCTCTGCTCTGCTGCCATGACTGGATAGTTGCATAGATAAGCGGGTGTAAAGCAGGTGTTCCTAATAAAGTGCTCAGTGAGTGTGTGTGAGCATTGTAGGTTGTTGGAATTTGGGTTTTCCTCTTTCCTCTTCCCATCTGTTGTCTTGATAGTCTGGGAAAAATCTTAATACATAATAAATAGCATCTGTCTAAAACAACTACATTTGATTTTTCTGATGTTTTATGAAAAAATCCTGTAGTTTCTTGTCTTTAATGCTACATATATATACAGGATATAATCAGCTAATCACAAATTGTGTGGATTCCTGGCACTGTATCCGGGGATGTAGACCAATAGTAAAAGGACCTGATATGTTTCTTTATCATCTGTCATGCTGTGTGAGATGGGAGAGAGTCAGAGAGAAAACCTGTCTTCCTGCTGTATTTTCAACTTGTAACTTGCTGGTGTTGTGGCGTTAATAACGTTAATGTCCTATCTGCCTCTTTCTACTTGAAAAGCATTTCTTCCTGGATTCTCTCATTCAGTCTGTCTTTATGTTGTATGAAGTGTACAGTTCTCACATTGTGATTAATTTGAGTCAGACGCTGACTGTGTTTCCTCTGCTTTGATCTCCCTCTCTCCAGCGGCAAGTGTGAGGTCCAAGTGGTGCGGTCCTCTGCCTGTTGGTGCGGGCCGTCGCTCAGCACCTCTCCTCCAGTCATTCAGGTCACCCAGCTCTACCACCAGAAGCCGAAAAACTGACAATCAACACTGGTCTCTTGCCCGTACGCCTCAGTCTCCTCATCCCTTATGTTGGAGTTGGAGTATTAAATACTCATCCTGGGTTTTTCCTGACTTCTCTCCAACCTTACTACTCCCACATCCCATCACAACTTCAATCTCCACCACTGTTTCACCTTGCAATTGGATGTGATGCAGCTTTTCCCTCAAGTTCTGTGTATTGGGTGAAAAGGGAAAACTTTTATGCTGAAACAACGTGTTTCACTTATATTTAACCCTTGACAATGGTCCATGGAATATTTTATCTGACACCCATGGAAAACTTCAGTCTGAAGACCTTGTGCAATGTCCTGTAAGAGTTATATCTGCACCTACATGGGTTTACTCCATCAAACCTCAGACTAAGTTAATTCTTTCATAAACTGTGTGGGGATTTGTCAGTCCTCCTTGTTCACTCTTGAACCTCCTACCGTGGCTGTCGGACTGGATCGATTTGATCCTTCAGTCACAAAGCCAAAGCTTGGCTTCTTGACCAAAAGAATAAGATAACGCTGATGGTTTCATGACTTCCACAACTGTGACAATCTACAGAAAACCTGAACCATCATTTCATCAGTTTCTGCAGACATGCATTGCCTTATGGCTCCTCACATGTGACAAGAGGCCCTCTTCTCTAACTGGAGAAACATTGCCTTCATGTGGTTATTGACGTAAGAAAACATCTGGATAAAGTAAATGTCTCAGGATAATTATTGGTAACCAGGTGGGTATAACAAAGGACTTATAACTTGCTTTTCGCAGGTACATCCATGTCACTGTGTTGTACTGCCATCCACTGTCATTGGTGTAGACAGACTTATAAACTAACGTTGTATCTAAAAAGCCTACATTCCCTCATAGTTTTTGTGCCATGCGTTATTTGTCCTGCTAGAGGCAGTAAAATATGTAACACTGCACCAACAGAGAGCCAAGGAAATGTGGCCTATCATTGCTTTTTTGAGGAATGTAATCCTGTGTGTACACTAATCCTGTCATTTCCCATTCACATTGCAACATTGCTTGTACACCTACACGCATGCATTTGTACATTACCCAGTTTGCTTCTAGGCACTGATCATACCAATTTAAATTAAGTGCATACATAATTGCAACACTAAACCTCTCCCGGCACCTTGCCTGTTAATAGAGTGTAGACTGGGCCTGGACTTGTGTCGGATTCCTCAGGGTCTATTGTGACATGGGTTATGATGAAAGGATCAGGCTATTTGCAAAAGACACATTTTTATACTTTCTCTGTGCAGATAGTCTAGCTTTATGTACTGAAAATTTTAAGATTTCTGCCTCTATTTTACATGAAATAGATTCTGCTCATGGTGCTCAAATTATTTTAAATTACATTTGAAAAATTCAACAGCAACTTATTCTTGTTCATCATAGTAATCAACAGACCTGATAGTTGATCATTTTAAATAAAATTGCTGTTGGAAAAAATAGTTTCAGTTGACAGCAAGATATCCTGAGTAACCATGTGACCTCCATTGTATTCGGGTGGTGGCAGAAGTTTGCAGAGCCAGATGTCTGAAAATCCCAGCAAATAAAGTAAAATTAGAAGATACCCCCAAAGAGCAAGTAACAAGTTCTTTGTAATTTGGGTGAAATTTCCCCTTTAAGAGACTTATAAACAGTTGATCATTTATTTCTTTTAAGATGAACATCAGCTTCAAGCAAGAAATGCATAAAGAAGCCCCCCCATAATACCACAGTGGTGCTAATTTACCTGATAATAATCCAGAAGTTACGAGCTGAGATTTCTGAAACAAGGGAGAAATGCGTATATTGAGATAAGGGCCTGTCGATTCATTTTACTAACACAGCCTTGCTTTTAAGAAATCAAGGCTGGTATTTAACAAAGAACTGTGTGACGCAAGTGACTGATGTTGAGCCTTGTTGGCACTGTATCAGCATGAAGACTGTTTTTTTCCAGGCCTACACATCATGCCCAAAAGCCATATTCTTAAACCCAAATAACACTTAGGGGGCAAAGGTTTCACATGTGTTAGTGTGTGCTTACCAGCTGTTTTTTTGTTTGTTTGTTTTTCCCAGTCTTTGATGATGAGTAATGAAGTGTGTCAACCACAGCTGATGTTGAATTGTCTCAAAATAGGCCTGAAAAAGGCCATGTGATGCACTTTATGGATGAATGGTAATGCATGTTTACTAGGATATGGTTTTTACTGTTTCATTTGTTTAGACAAATACGTGCCTTTTCATTCACTGAATCTGTTTTCATTCCCAACTGGAGCTATTTTGTCAACATGTGGTTAATGTATATGTAGTTTGGTTCAAGATGTTTTTGCTCTGTAAATTCCCTTCACACATTCGAAGTGCCTTGATTATCTTTCACTTAACTTTTCTTTTGATGTGTGTGAATAGCTTTATAGAGGTGTCGGACATAAAATAGTTTCACCATGTTCCTCTGATGGAAATAATGTTTTAAATGACACTCATGTTTAAGTCATTGCTTGGAAATAGACCGAATGACATGTTTTTGTAATAGTACATAAATTAATATGGAGTCTTAGTTCACATATACACACATAGTTGCACTATTAAAGATTTATACAAATAACATTTGGTATCACTATGAATGCCCTGGAATTAAAGGGATAATTCACGGAAAAACCTGGTCTGAAATGAATACTGTAAATACTATAACACATGCTGTAGCAGAGATGTTTATCAGAAATATTTAATTCACATGCAATTAAACCTTGAATGGTATATTTAAAAAAAAACAAAAGAAAAAACATGTATGTTTCTTGTTTCCTCACATTTAAAGTCTTTGCTTTCATGCAGCAGGATCAGTAGTTTGTGAAACAAATTGGGTGAAATAAACTGTCAAGTAAGTGGCCTTACATGTATTCTATGGAGCATTTTAGTATCCTACTTTAAAAATATAATAAATTCTTACCTCAGAAAAATCCTGCCTTCCCCGCTACAGTATGTTTACAGCCACAACCCCAACAACACCAGGTCAAACCTAGTATATGACTTGACGGCATCATAGGCTATTTGCTTCCGCTTAGTGGCAGCTGGTTTCAGCCCTTTATCTGTTTACTTTTCTCCCACTCCCTGTGCTCACATATACAGTATTTTAATATTATAATTATAATACAGCCAAAATCCCAATGAAGCTGTTCTTATTTACACGTCTTTCTGTTTCTGTTGTCAAGTATGAAATAGTGACTGAAATGTGGCCCATCAAGACTAGATGTTACCAGCAGTCACTTGGAAGCTGCTGCTCTGCTGCTGCTAAAATCCTGATTTTCACACCCCCTGCCTCTCCCCACTTCTCACCTATCGCTGTGTGTAGTGGTGGTTTCTCTACACGGCATGATTCAGTTTCTGAGGTGGATGTTTTTACTGATATACATGCTTCCCCGCCTTAGCCTCTATGGTCCCATTGGCTGCGTTGAGCAAACACAAAGATGTGCGCTCACCCACTCATTACTCAGTCTGCTTTCCATGAGCAATTGGATGAACAGATTAATAAAAAAGGGCAACACTCTTCAGTTTGCCAACCCCCCACCACTATTCAATGGGGTGCTGGAGACAGTAATGTTGTCCCCAGCAGAGAAAGCTTATCTGGTGACAGAATGAATAGAGCTCTTGGAGAAAAATGCAATCTCCAGAGTTTCACCAGGCGAGCAGAATAAGAGTTATTATTCCCTTTATGTCTTAGTCCCAAACAAAATGGGTAACATGAGACCCATTCTTGACCTGTCTCTCTTAAACAAATCTGTCATGAATAAGCAATTCCACATGCTCACCATAAAGCACATACTGCATTTCATCCGCTGCAACAACTGGTTCACATCCATCCATCTAAAAGTCCCGTTTCAGTAAAACCGTTTACCATTTGGTTATTTTCTGGACCCAAGAACATTCTCCAAGAGCATGGACACAACCCTGGAGCCGTTGCACAGTCTGAGCATCATTGGTAAAAAAAAAAAGGCTCACCATTGACCTCCATTTGGATTCAGCAAGCATGACAGCAAAACTGTGTCTTGCAAGACTAGAGGCGTTTGTTTCTCGCCTGTCTCTTCTCACACAGCAGTGACAGCTCTGTCTGTGATGCGCCTGTTGGGAATGATGTCAGCAAGCCATGTGGTGATTCCTCTGGGTCTAGTCCACATGGGAAAACTTCAGAGGTGGCTGGACCCAGTTCGCCACAAAAGTTGCATGGTGACTGTCCCTTCCTTATTACAGTTGGGCCTGTCACATTGGGGAAACCTCTGTCTCCTGTCCATAGGAGTTCCCCTGGGCAGCGAGTGACATCACACATATCACTGTACACAGATGCTTCTCTGTACGGATGTGTGTGGAATGTGTCAATCTCAGCTTGTGACAATGGCCATATCCTCATTCTTGCCAAATAGACTGCTTGGAGTTGTGCACAGAGTGGAAAGTCCTGACACTCTACTGCTGCTTCACTGCTGAAAGACAAACATATGTTAGTGAGGACAGACAACAGGACAGCCGCCACTTGTATTAATTTCCAAGGTGGTATTCACTCAACTCGACTGCTGGAGACAGCCAGGAGGCTCCTGTTGTGGGCTCATGTTTATCTGCACTCATTCAGAGCTGTATTTTAAAGGCAAGCAGAACCGAGCTGCCGACCTGATGTCACAGAAGGAGTGAAAGCTGGATCCCATAGACGCTCATCTATCATCAATGATTCAACTGTTGTCGGGCAAGCAATGGACATTCTTGAAGCACAGAGATGCACTGTCTCAGGTCAACAATTCAATAATTTTCCCATAATAAGCCTGCATCTAAGGGCTTAGACCCTGAACTCTGTCTATGGTCAAAACTTGGTGGTGCTATCGCATTCTACCATGAGTGTTTTGGGTCCTTGAACACCGGATTAAACACTTTCTGAAGGGAGTCAGAAGACAGCAGCCTGCGACACACATACGGGCATGTTCATGGTATTTACCAAAGGTTTTGGACAAGCATACACTCCCATTAACATCGTCATCACAGCTGGGCTAACAGCTTGGTCTGTAACCCAAGGCTAATTCAATTGCTGGCTAATTAGCTAGTCAACAAGCTAAGTTAACATGCTGGGTATAGTGAGCAGAGACACTGATACCTGCTAAACACTTCCTCATGTTCTGTTTGTCAATTAACTGCTCAACAAGCCGTATTATTTGTCCTATATTTGCACGACAATTCCTCCAAAAGGCACCAACAACACAAAGACGGTCAAGAGGTCACTTTCAGTGACTCAAATTAGCTGTGGTGACGTGGAGCAGACAGCTAGCAGACTGAGATGTTATCCACAAAGCGGCCACTCCCTCAAGTATGCATAACTTTAAGCATAAAATGAGTGAGTTGAACGACTCCAAAAGTGAGTCAATCCCTACAGACTCCCATGTTAAAATGCCCAACTTTACAGCAGAAATAAACCTGTTTACAGCCTATAGCAAAAAACTGTTTTTATCTCTATAGTTAATTTCTACCTTCATGACAACTGTATGGGGGGTGAATTTTTATATAACTCACCTGTTTAAATTTTATTAGGGCTTAAAGTTCTGCATAATTGAGGGCGTGCCCCTTTGAGTGACAGGTGGGTGACCATATCATTGCCTCAAGCTTGCATGCACTGAAGTCTCGGCTGACGGAGCAGCCCACTCTGAGCTTCGAAACCGCTCTTCAGAAACCTATTGGTGACGTTACGGAGGCTACGTTAATCTTTATTTATAGTCTTTTGTTATCACCCTGATTATTTCAGGCAGTGCTTACTACAAGGGATGGCAATTGGCCTCATTTCACTTCTTATGTGTACCACTTATGGTGCTTGTGAAATGGGTGTTCAGTGCTTTGGACCAGCGGGCACTGACCACATTCAGCTTCACCTTTATCTCAATAGCGACAGCTGTTAGAGGGCGAAAATTTAGGCCATTGGTTAAATGCCCCAGATTCTATGAGTATAGGCGTAGCCTATGTTTGAGGCCCCACTGGCTCAAACTATGTTAGCAAAGAAGAAAAGCTCAGGTCACATCAATATGCCATAGATGTGAATCTTGGGTTATAGTACTTGACCAAACTGCATGCTTCTTAAAAATTTAGGCCACAGGTATACACATTCACCTTAAGCAATGTTGAAAAAAAAACACTATTTGGGTTTGTGTTGAGGTAATAATGCTCTCGCTGGTTACTTCAACAAATGTCCAAACCAGGGCTGTCAGGATATCAGATTTTCACTACACATGGCCAAAAGAATTTATGACAATGATATTATTGAGATGTCTATAGAAAATTAGAAAAACGAAATATAATACTATCAGTCTAATTCACTTCTAACTGTGTTTTGTCTCTTTTCGCAAATGAATTAGACTCAAACATGAGCATAGGGAGGAGGGGAGAGAGTCTGTAACCGTAACTGTATAAAAGCCTACAAAAGAACAATTACACTTAATGGACAGAGAAAATTCAACCAGATGAACTGAAACAAGAAAATCCTAATCCTAATATCTGTCAACACAATATTATAATATGTGTATTAATAAAATTATATCAATATTCTTTTTATCAAATGTCACAGTTATCATCAATACCGTTATGTCATAACACTGCTAGTCCAAACGGGGATTTTTTCCTCCTTATAAATTTCTACTTACTCTGACAGAAATGATTCTGACCAATTCCTTACAAGTATGGGTAGTCCAAGCTACAGGCCATCCAATACTTGTCTTATTATGGGTCTATGGGAAGAGAAATTAATTTGTAACCCACTCCAAAACACATTTGATTGCTCTATGGAAAAGATATATTGATGATATCATGGTGTCATCAAACCGCTCAGTGACCCCTTGTGCCCTATGAGTGGGGCATCTTCTTCCTGTTTCTCCATTCATTTTGTCAGGTTTTTCCTTTAATTTGCTTTTTTTTCTACTATGGAACAACCTTCGGTGGCTTTCTAGACCTTAAACTCTACAAGGGGATTAACAGCACTATTGAGATTAAAATTTATTGTAAACCCTTAAGCAGAAACACACTTCTAAAGCTGACAGTAACCATCCAAAACAAGTCATTCACAGTGCTGATATTGGCCAGTTCTGGACATTGTGCAGAAACTGCAGTACTGTTACACATTTCCAGCTAAAGCTGTCAAAATAAATTGTTTCCAGCAAAGCAGTTTGCCTGCATCATATATCTCCTTGGCCTATCAGAGGGCCTCACATACAGAGAGAGAATCCCTGCTAGTTAAGAAAACTATAGATCATTATAGATATCATAGATCAATTTCTATACTGAAGGGATATGTTATGTTTAATACTGTATGCTTTGTATGATTAAAAAGGCAAGTCAGCCTTAAACTGATGATTATGATTGTTTATGAACATTGTGACATGTGAACATTAAACATTGTGAACCTGATTGCCGTTTGAGATTGCAGAATGACGTACAGGGACAGACAAGAGTAGTAGACAGTACAAGTATTACATGTTTAGATAACAGGTTCAGGTCAGAATGGTGTGAGGAGAGAAGAGGCGGAGTGACCCTGTTACACAGAGAATGTTTGTATAAAAATGAATGTCTGAAACAAGAAAGTACTGCATGCTGCTTATACAGGCGAGACGAGAGCAGGGTGGTCCAGAGCTCTGTAAGCAATCTCAAACTTATATGCTTGACTATACTTTTAATAAATTAGTTGTGTTGAACTTTATCTGTTGTCCTGCATACTTCATCAAACGAATGCGCGAGTCCTGTTTGGTTATATATGGATCTGGACTCAACAATACTGAGTACTCTCTTCTAGCAGGCAGGGTCAGAAAAATAATCCTTAAACATTGGAATTGAGTTCACTCTGATGCTAGAAGACCACCTAATACTGTCTCTTGGCTGTATAATAAACCAGCAGGTATTTTCCACTGTGGCCACTGCGCACAATGTTCCCACTCAACGGACACCAAATACTTCACACATCCTCGTACTGTTATAAAATGCTCCATTAAATCCTTCATTAACTGCAGCAGCACACATGTTGTCTATGTGTTGAAATGTCACTGCTGTCTGGTTTATGTCAGACAAACAAAAAGCACTGTAAAGCAAAAGACGAACATATGACTATAAAACAGACACAAAACAGAAATCTCACCGTTTCCACTCCTCTGCAGAGAGGTTTATTGGATTCAGTCTGAACACAATGGAGCCCTTGGCTGAATTTGTCATGTTTCCACTAATTTGTCACACTTGACAGCTGTTTATATTTTTATCTTTTAACTTTAAGTGAGGTCTGTGTTCTTTTGTTCCAGTTTGTTCCTGACATGGTGTTGGGCATGTGGCAGTTGGGCACAGATTATGGGATTCATTAGCCAGCAGGTTTGAAAATCCGTTCAACCAGTTATCCAATGGCAATTGTACACGTTCTACACACTATCTCACGTGTTCGTCCACTTTAACTCTGATGAAGACACAGCAGTGTTGCTACTTAAGTCTGTTTGCAGAATTAATGGCTGTGATTGGCTGTGGCTCAGGAGGTAGAGCGGGTCGTCCACTAATGAGAAGGTCCAGGGTCCAATCCTGGCCCCTCCAGTCTGCATGTTGAAGTGCCCCTGGGCAAAATACTGAACCCCAAATTGCCTCTGATGGCTGTTCCATCAGTGTATATGTAAGAGTGTGTGCATGTATGGTAGAAGTGTTATATGAATGTGTGTGAATGGGTGAATGTGGCTTGTAGTGTAAAAGTGCTTTAAGAGGTCGACAAGACTAGAAGAGGGCTTTATAAGAAAAGAAAGTGGGGACCACTTTACAATAAGACTACCCTTTTATGAATGGTTTATAGCTAGATTATTAATTAGCTTGTTAACACTTTATAAATCATTTATAAACTGTTATAACACATTAGATAAAAAGCTTGCCAAATAGTGAGCCCACATTTAGCTGTACTGTTAAGTCTCATATCTTATTAGTTACTAATTAGTTTTTACCCTATTTATACAGTGCTACAGAATTATGGTAATTATATAAATGGCTGCAAACCAGCTGATAAGTAAATAAAGCTTTTTTGTGTACCACCTTTCACAGATACAAAATCACAAAGTTCTGTAAAGTATGAAAGTCACAGTTTAGGGATAAGTCAAATAAAAAGCAATAAAATAAAATGGAGCAGCTATTCACACAGAGAACCAAAAGCCTGTCTGACTAAAAACATTTTCAGCTGCTTCATAAAGATTTCACAGGGGTCTAGCAATCTCAGTGATACTGGGAGGGCGTCCAATAAATTGAATGCCACAGTTTGAAAAGCACAGTAATCTCAGGTTTTATATTTTTAGAATACATATTTTTGTTCAGCAGACCTGAGATCCCTATTGGCTCAGTAATATACTCGTGTGTTTGACAATGCAAGTCTCTGAAGTTTACCTCCGGTATTTTAAAACAGATGTGGAATTTGTGGAAAGAGGATAAAATTGGATCTCTTGTTATATACTGTATGTGAGGGCTGACATGTAGGGTGAGAACGCTGCCCTCTGCCTTTATAAGGACAGATGTGGGGAGTCAGGGCCTCTTTGTCTGAATCCTGGTAGATGTGTGGTAGGACTGCTTGGTGTGTGCAGGTAAAGGAGAGCTGGGGAGAAACGATGATTTTATGGGTTGATCGGAAATCTAATGAGGTTTCTTGTATGTTCATATGTAGAGAGGTTGTGTCCTGATTGGTCCAATCAGTGCTTTAAGAAGTCGACAAGACTAGAAGAGTGCTTTACAAGAAAAGAAAAGTGGGGACCAATTTACAATAAGACTAACCCGTTCTCAGCATAACGAGCTGTGGGGAGTATGCATGGGGTCCACCTTGCATGCAGTGTGGTAAACTTAGCGGTATTGGTAGTTTGTAGTTTTACATATCCTCTCAGGCCTCTCTCTGGAGCTCTAGCATCAACAGGTCAGTGAGCCAATCAGAAGAGAGGCTCTGAGCCCCTCCCTGATTGACTGTATTCTGAGTGATTAAATTCCAGGGTTGTAACATCAGTGCCAAAAGCCCTGACGGCTTGTTTTAAGGCTCAGTTTCTGAACACAGGCTGTGTGCATTTCTCTGTGGACTGAGCGCTTTGATACTTTACAGTGTTAAAATAAAACTTAGACCTGCTTTATAATCAAAAAAGACATGGAAATCTACCTTTTTATACTATATGGGACCTTTTTAAAGACCCCATATACTGCTTCATGTTTGGAGCGCGAAAAATCTGGATGGCATCCTAGCACTCATTTAAAATAAAACAACAGCCACTATAATAGCTAATCATCTGTCGAAGAGGCAGTTTATATAAAGAAAACAAAATAGGACCCTGAGCAGAATCCTGGATTCCTGGTAACATCAGCCACATCAATCAGCATTTGGCAATCAGTGTGTATTTTGATGCAGAATCAAATAAACAATACAATATTTGATCAAAACAACACATTTGAGAGCTAGAGCAGCCCTAGCTCTTTAGAAAACAGGAGATAATGTAACTTGTTTATCCTGTGACTGCATAACTTTTAATTTGTCTTGGAAGGCAGGCATTTGTATTTCCTTTTCTGGTATACAGCCACTCGCATAGCTGTGGCTACCTCTGAGAAATGTGACACAGATGATATGGGTATGCTAACAAAGGGAAAAGAGAAAAAAACATTTACGCCACTTACATTAGTTTAGCAATACTTGAGCCTCAACTTTTTTTGAAAAAGGGAAATCCATTTTTCTTAGGTTGATAAATTACAAAGGGAAAATCTAAGGAGAGCTGATTGTTTGTTTGTTTTTTTTCTGTCACATGACACAACCAAATAGTAGAAATTCAGGAAAGGTATGGTTCTCATTCAGGAGAAGCAAAACAGTATGCTGTCCTCAGCAGGGAGAGCAATAAACTCTTTTATAACTGCATGGTGTTCCATTTCCCTCCACTTTTGCAGTGGCTGTTTCGCTTCTTACCTTTCTTTCATGTTTTGGTAGGAAGGAGAGTTATTTAAAGAGCTCTTGTTGAGTAGTCTACAATCATACTCCACTTGGGATTTGTTCTTAATTTTAATCCACTTACAGGCTTTAAATTTCAGATTACTCTGGAGTCTGGAGAACTTAGATTTACTGTGTTTTCAATATACCCCAATATTGTTTTCATGGTAGATAATATGTATCAAATCATCCATATTTCTGCCAGACAGCTAAATGATTTGGCACTGTTATGGCCTGGTTCAGAAACCATATCAAATAAAGGAAGGCAGGCATGGATTTAACTAAAACAAAGGAATTTTATTTAACAAAAGTGAATGTGGTTTTAACCAACATAACAAAAATAGAAAAGCCAACATAAGAGACTGGCAGATGGACCCAGTGCCACCCTAACAAAAGAAATACTGAGTTAACAGAAAATCAAAACTCCAACAAAAGGTGATGTCGTGCAAAGAGGGAGCCTCCTTAGTGCCCGGATGGGGAGGTCTTGTATAATCTGGGTGGCAGACAGTGGCCAGCTGCCTCCAATTCCCAGATGGGCTGTCACGTCACAGGCACAGATTTATGCATGAAACTCATTAAAAAAAAAAAAAAAAAAGTGACTGCACCTTGTCTATCCTAAAACCCCTGGACAATGTATAGAATTTCACAATATTCAACTTTACTTGGGTGGCCAGCTGGCCCATTAGTCCAGCCAGCTTTGCCCACCACACATATACTAAACACGACTGTATATATAAATTGTAAATGGAGAAATGGTACAGTCCATTTTAGGGGAAATATATTGTAATATTTACAATTACAGATAATAAAATTACAGATTATTAAATGTCATTTGTAGATTTTATTTGAAAAAGATGTTTTAATTTTTTAACTCTGTCACTAGGTTTTAGCAGATGATGGTGCAACCAGTATTACAAAAATGCACTATAATTACATTTTCCCCATTCTTTTTAAACTTACCTTATGTACATACGAGAGCAGACAAATACATGCGGGCATTCCAGAAGTGTAATACTGAGGAAAGGTCAAAACTATAAATACAACTGGGAATGGCTTGTACACTCATGAACAAAGACAAACTGGCACAGAAGGAAGGGAGAACAGACAGTATAAGAAAATGGTAATATAGCACTTTTCAAGTCTTAGAGAGCATTTAAAGCACTTTACGATACATGCTACATTCAGCTATTCATACATTACACCCATACACTGATGGAACAGCCATCAGAGGCAATATGGGGTTCAGTATTTTGCTACTTCGGCAAACGGATTTGAGAAGTCATTCAATCATTTATCAGCTGCAAACAAACAAGAATAAATCTGACGCTGATTCACTTCAGTCACTGTCCAAATGTTTTCACTGTCCAAAGTTCACTGTCTGTCTCTGTGGAACTAAATCCTCCTTATTATCTGATTTCTTTGAAGAACCTCGTAGCAGAAGTTTGTTTCCATTTCCCCCATTATTTGTCTATACATAGCTATTTATTTATGCATATATTATGTTAATTATTTCTGGAGATTTCACACAATAATATGATAGCCATATCAAATGTACTTTGATCAGACTGATGAAATATGAAATCAAAACAGATGTAAATAATTGTAATATAACATATTGATAATGTGTGTGTATATATATATATATATATATATATATATATATATACACACACATTATCAAGACACATTATCAATACTATGTAGAACATACATAGTACTAATGTATGTTCTAACCAATTTAACCATTTTACTGATTAAGAGAAAACATTGTGAATTCAGACTAACATTTTTATACCCACTATGTTTTATTTAGCTTGAAATTCTCAGTGAAATGACATGTATTTTTGCAATGTCCATTTTTCAGTTGAGTGGGGTTTGGCTTCAAAATAATGATGAAAACCCCTTAAAAGTAACATTATCTATGTATTTTATATTTTAGATTGTAAATACCAACGCTTTGAGTTAAATATTAAATATGTAGCTTCTAATGTCCACAAAAGTTGTGTCAACTATCTTTCTAACGGAAACACCCGCCGACAACTAGGTTTGTCCCAAAACCATGTGGACTATATTAACTGACCGTCAACTATGTTTGGTACATTGTTAGAGTTTATGATTCTTTTATGATTTTAATTCAAATTGAGGTTAACCTGATAAAGAAAATGACATGTGGTAAGCCATATTTAAGGGCTAAAATAGGGAAATCGTCAACTAATTTACCTGTAATATAAGTTTAAATCTGAATCCCCAGAATCAGAAACAAGGTGACTCCTACAAAATGTCCCTGTGCCCAGTGAAGTGCAGAGATCATTGCTTGTCCATCATGTCCTCATGGCCAACATCAAAAATACATTTGCCACCACCAAACTAAAAAAAATACACAGGCAGGTAATGTCACAAGTGCTAACTGCGAGGATCCTAAAACAGTATGCATTACAAAAACAAAACACACTCACACGGCACGACACCTCTCCAGAAAGAAGAGGAAGAAGGCAAAATGAAGCACAGATGCCTGTTGTTCCAACTGCAAGTCAGCGCCATTGCCTTTTTGACAAGGAATGAAAACAGGTTGACAGCAGGCAAAGCCCAAGATAAAGAAACAGAGGGAAGATAAAGAAACAGGAGAGGTTTACAAATGATACCCTGAGAAACCTCTGCAGAACATTTCTCATTCAACATCCTAATACCAATCTCTCTTACTCCTACTTGTCCTGTTGGATGTACCCCCTCTGGGTAGTTTAGCCGACGCTTGCCGACAAGAAGAGAAAGCTGTCTTTGCAACGTTCATGAGAAACGCTCCTTCCTGGTGGAAAAGCTACATGCTCTCAAGTTAATGAGGAGTGTGGACTCTAAAGACAGTAACACGCTGCAATCCATCTTCAAAGGATTACACGCACAAGGTGTGTTCAAATTGCACAGACCAGGCGTTTGCCATATGCAGGCAAATGTCCAAATCAATCTATGGTCATCTGAAACAAGACAACAAGGAAAAGGTGCCTATGAAAATCACTGTTGGGAAGACAAAAGGACACACTGTTGGCAGATCTGCTGGAGATGTCAGAGGTCAGTTTACCACTGTGAATTAAAAAGCATTACCAATCAACAATGATTCATGTGGACTTTTCCTGTTGACAGTTTTGTATGAATTTTGGTCAACATTTAATTCTGATTAAATGTTATGTGAATTATTAAAACCCTTCACCAGGTACAGTTCAATCGAAATGATATATTCACACTGTAAAAAAGCTCTTTCCTCTTCTGTGTTTGTTTGAAGTAAATGTAAAATGAAATTATCAATCATTAATTTCTGTATCTATGAACTGAAAGTTTAAAATAGAATGGTTCTGGGGTTCCCTTGTGGTTCACCTGGTAAAGCACATAGCATTTAGGCTCAGTCCTATACTGTGGCAGACTAGGGTTTGAATCTGGCCCTTTGCTGCATGTCATCCCGTCTATCTCCTCCCTCTCTCTTCCTAACTTTCCTCTCTCTCTCTCTCTCTCTCTCTCGCTCTCTCTGTCCCTGTCTGCCTGAAGGAATATTTTAACTTTTTTATTTTATTGAGAAAAGACAATACTTTTGTCTTTCCTTGAAATGTACCTACAATTATAGAATGACTCATATGATCATATTATCTACTGATAAACATTAGATTAATTATCATTTTCAAGTCAAACTTTATGTTTAAGCCCACATCTTGTAATAAAAGGGAAAGTGGAAGATGAAAGAGCAGAAGGCAAGAATCAACCAAAGGCAAATTTATTTTGTGTGTTTTTCTTGTGTTTCACTTTGTGTGCGTTTCTTTGAGCCCTGAAGAATACATGGGGTCCTGAAACAGAATCACGCAATCTCAAAATAATGATGAAATCCATTTTTTTCTTCCAAATATACTCACAAAAGTAAATGAGACTTGTCCAAATGTATGCACATCTGACTCATGCAGTAAAAAGGGAGAATTAGATAAGGCCAGGTGGTGGAATAAACACATAAAGTTGGCTGTATATAAAATTTTTCAGTAGATGGATGGCATATGTTGCTGTTGGAAACAGACCATTAGTTAGGATGATGAGGGAATACTGCTGAGATTTATTGAGCTGCAGTCATGTGTCTGTTCTCCTGTAAGAAAGGTCAAAGATCCATGAACAGACAACAAGAATGAACCTGATGAACCAAGTCATTACAACAGCCAGTGATGCTGTAGCCAGAACAATATAACATCCTCAACAATGTATATAACACTGAAGTAATACTTCCACTTCCACTAAAATGTTAAAACATCGAGTGTTAAATCCTTTGTTATTTCCTGGCTGGGCACAGTGACATAGAGTCTTGTCCTCACCGTGAGGATGCCAGGTACCTGCCTACGACTTCATATTTAGTGTAGCAACATTAAATGTTCATGATCCTCTTATCTGACTCTCAGCAAGAAAGTAGATAATTGTACATGTATTTTACAATGGCTCTGAGAGCTCAACTCATGCAAATAGACAAAACACAAGCAAATGAAGAAACACACGCACAGCTTTAAGAAAAAATGATGCAAAGTGAGAAAACACAAAGACAGAAAGAAGCTGCAAATACAGAAAACAGTGAGTTTTTTATCCATTTGCATGTGTTTTCTAAGCTGCAGTGTGTTGCGCTCTCAGGGCCACCGTGGTATTTCCCAAAATTTCCATTTCAAATCTAGTCGATTTGAAAACACATACATTTCCTGTTCTAAGTTTATAGTTTTTGTTTCGTCCCCCCACTTTATATGAAAGCCAAAACCAAGAATTCACCATGATAACTGAACTTAATATTGGCAAATATTGACAATATTGGTAGCAAAGGACGAGAGAATGCACACACTTGTATTGACACTCATTGCTGCTCAGCTGGCAGGCAAATAAAGGTAACAAAGTGAGTTGGTGTGTGTGAAGATCAGGTCACAGAAACTAGAAACATTTTTCTGCGTTTCTTAAAATAACAGATCAGGTTGCCTTTGGCTTAGGGGGGAAAGGCCACACAGTGCTGGCAGAAGGAGAAAGGTCTGTCTGGAGACCAGAGGATGGTGGTTCTTGGGTCCATGGCTGAGTAGTAGACTTTATTTGGCTGGTTTTGAGGCGTTTGTGTTTGTTCATAACACAGATGACAGACTAACTTGTAATCTTAAATCTTAAAATATCATAAAAGTTCTTAAACTAGCGAATAAATTACACTGAAGGAATATTTTGACTTTTTTATCTTATTGAGAAAAGCACAATACTTTTGTCTTTCTGTGAAATCTACCCAAGATCATAGAATGACACACATATTCTAGAGTTTGTCCATAACACAGATGACAAACTACGCCTGGTTTGTTCCTCCTTCATCTGCTGAAATAATGTCTACATGTATAATCTTCAATCTTCTTAATCTGTCAAAAGAGAGGCAACACTTGTGAGATTCATCAAGAGGTGTAAGCATCATCCTAGATGTAACTAGCTATGAGTTAATGAAGATGGCACAGCATAAATTAACACTTTTATTTCGCATAACAAAAATTACACTTTCAGAGTGTATTTATGCAGGGCTAGCCCAAAACCTCAACTATACCATACAACAACATCAGAACATTACATATGATTACAACATCTCAAAATTGATATTGATATAGCGAACATATCTGATATATAAATTACATATAGACACACTGTGGATACAGCTGTTTCACCGGGTTTTAATAAATCTGTGTCAGTACTAGATTCACCTACCAAATGAAGACAAAAAACATGTAATCACCTGATCGCTTGGGTAGGGACACTGTGCAGACTTTCCCCCTCGATCGACTCGGATCAAGGGGGATCGACTTGGACGACTCAATATGAAAGCGAGACACTAGCGGATTGTCAGCACCAGTCAATACTTGCCCATGTGTGCTGTAGAACATATTATGTAGCTACATTATGTGTATTGCATTGGCAGTTAATATTTTTTGTCTGTGCAATAATTTTTTATGTCTTCATTGGTTTCTTTAATGTCTTATTTTGTGCAATGCCTTATTTATATTGTATTTATAATTAAATTTATGTCACTTGTTTCTAAAACATTTTTTATTTTGTGGGTTATTTTACATTTGATTTAAGCTATGCAGTTTCTGTGTGAGTGTATGAACATTGGTAGTTAAACTGACTATGATGCAAGGGGGGCGCCAGCTAAAATCTTCCCAAGGGCACCAAATTAGTCAGGGCTGGCACTGTTTGCTGTAGTTCAGCTTCTGCCAGTGTGAAATTATTGGTAGCTTGCAAAGCAAACTAGCAAACTAAGAACAACACACAACACACTTCCAAACATCTGGGAGGCTTTTTACTGTTCAGCTGTCATGCAATTGCAAGTAGCAGGTTGGGGATCACCTGGTGTGATTAATTAATTCTCAGCACTGTGTTTGCTCTTTCACTCAAAGAACTGGGTCACTATAAGTTCGATCAGTGGCGATCCTAACCCTAGACTCTGGGGGGCCCCAGGCAAAGAATCCCCTGTCAAAGCCCATTGAAAAACCACCATCTACCCCCCCACCCCCCACCCCACCCCCACATTGATATAATTCATTGTCACATTGGCATGTACTCATTCAAGAATTTTCTTTTAAGAGAGAAAACACATACGGAGATCACACATATAAAGACAGTGTGCAGGCCCTCAGGTATGTATGTTATTAGTGCTGTCAGGAGCTCATCTCTAATCTCAGCCCCTCTAGCTGTAAATCTCCCTTAAATACAATTTATCACCTTTCAGTCAAAAATTTAAATCAAAGGAGACACACTGGTTTCATACATATTTTTTACATGTAAAAAATAAAGATGAACATTAAGACAAAAAAACACACAAACCTGAATTTGATCAGTTTTGCATTTTTGAGCAAGAGGAGCCATTGGTGATCATTTTCCCATTCCCTTCTGTATTTCTGTATTCTCTTCTTATTTTGCATGTGGACAACCCTTGCTTTTATACCTCCATGTCAGCGACAGCCAGAGCCAGAGGCATATTGTTTTCAGGTTCTCTGTGCATACTGTAAATCTGTACGTTTGTCCCATGATATCTCAGTAATGCCTTGACGGAATTTCTTCAAATTTGGCACAAACATTTATAAGTGATGAACTGATTTGATTTTGAGGGTCAAAGGTCAAAGGTTAAGGTCATGGTGACCTCAGAAAACACTTTTTATCTATTACTCAATACTTCACACAGCAATTTTGACATTTCACACAAATGGTTAATATTTTATATGACTCTGGATAAACAGGGAAGTAACCTGAGTGGCGGAGGCAGACAACTGCGAGGCGGTAATTACAGTTTTAATCATGTTCCACAGTCAGGTGTATTGTAGCAATGCTGACAGCGTTAGTTATGTCCCTATTTTCTGTTTAGTGGAACATAACACTAGTGCTGGGATTTATGGCTCTTGCTCTGTTCTTTTCCCTGTTGAAATAACAGCTCATCGTTTTTTCCTTTTGACAACAGCGGGACCAGCCCTTTAAAAACTGTCCCTGACTGACTGAGTTAGTGATGAAGTTACACCTTTGGTCAGCCTTGTAATAGAGTTTTCTCATGATCCATAGCTCTTTCAAAATGAACTGGTGAAGCGAACAGTGCAGCTCATTCCAAATTTATCGTACACTGAACTGAATATCCCTGTAGCAAATTGACAACAATTTCACACACCCATACAGCCATATACTACGTCTCTTTATTTGGGGGCAGTGGTGGTGATTAGATTTATCTGCAAATAATAAAAATCACTAAGGTTAGGAACAACTACACAAGAATCAAGAATAAGGAAATGATTCTCAAAAGTACAGAACAAAGCATGTCCCGTATCAATTCAACACAGAACACATCTCTGAGTTTTTTTTTTTAGTATTTAGGATTTTTCTTGGATGTTCAAACTGGAAATAAGTATCAGGGTCAAATTTAACTTGGCATAGTGAAGTATGTGGTTTTTTTCAATTTCTGCTTAAAACTATTATAGCCTACAGCTACATTAAATGTAACTCAACTGGGCACATAAAGTAAAGCCCTATTCAGACCTGGCATTAACATGCGTTTAAGGTTATCTGATTAAAAGTGAGCAGCCCTATGTAGGCCTACTACTTCAGTTCGCACCTGGGATTAAAATCAGTCTCAACAGGCTTGTCGAGTGACCACTTGTTTACCCGCATTGCAAAGCTGCGTAGCTCTGGCAGAGGACGTCAGTAGATCAGGTCCTTCAGTGTAGCCCTGGAGACATTTGCACTCACACTCCTAGAAGAATGTAGCCCCAACCACCTCTGAATGTGTTCTGAGTGATCGGATCTCAATGTGTACTATAGTTTGTGCCAAAGCTTTTCCAAAGAAGAGGTGGTCTATACTGTTGGTAGTGGAACATTTAAGTAAAATGAGACAAATCTGAATACTTTTTTAATATCACTTTTACAGCATGGCTTGTTAGGAGCATATATTTTGCATTTTCATTTAATCATTTGGCAGATGCTTTTGTGACAAAGTGACTCACAAGTGAGGGACATCACTAAAGCTTCAGTGCAGTAGGAAACCTTGGTGTAGTACATCTATTTAAAGAGCAAGCAGATTAAGGAAAGAAGTGCACCAAAAGTTAATTTTTTGACTTGTCAGGCACACTGACAACATTAAAATGTTAGTTTTTAATGGTGTTTAATGGTAATCAGGTGTTCTGGTTGCAAGGCCTCTGTATTGTACATGCTGGATTTTTGGGGTATTGCCACAACTAAATGGAACAGTATTATTCAATCAATAATTATTGATCTTTTTTTATGGTTAAAATAAAGGTTCAGTATTCAGAGTAAATTTTTTTCTGTTTGAGTTTTTTCTATGCTATGTAGGTAAAGACAGATGTGCTGCAACAAGGGAGTCTTTCAGAAAACCAAAAGCTGGGTGGACTAGTAGCCTAGTGTCAAAAATGTTCAACAAGTCAGAGATTTTAGTGTGGTTGTAAGAAACGTGGAAACCAGATGCAACCCTAACAAATCTAGCATATCACATCCCATGAAATTGTAATTCTTATAGATGTAGTCTCACAAAATGCATCCTTATGGGCTTAATACACCATCTGTCACCATCTGTACATTGACAGATGACATTGTCATGAACAGACATGCCAAGTCTATGTTGGTGAGTAAAATATGTTTGGAGTGAGCAGACCTCAAACTTAAGTATAAAGCATTTTATCAATCAAATCAATTAGTAGTTTCTCTGGTACTGGGTGAGCAGTGACAACTGGCTTCCTTGGTCTTCGTATCAACAAAAGCAACACACAGAATGTGAGAGTCCTTGAAGCCAGAATTTTACATCCCTCCCACCATCAAATACAGTTACATAAGAGTGTTAAGCCGAGCTGTTGCCTTTGAAATCTGATTTGCCATATCAGCATGGAAAGCAGATATTATTACCCATCAAGTAAACATTAAACACACAACCTGAATACAATTGTTTTTACTTTAGACCATTGTTGTTATATAATAAAATAACATGTGTGTGCACGAGTCCAGAACAGTTCCAAATAGGTTTAGAGGCAATGAAAAAAGGCCTGAGAAAACCAGAGAAATTATGTTCTTTACCACAATATTCAAGCCTTTCGCACAGGGACAGTTTTTTGTGAAACTTTATGAGTATAAAGCACTACAATATTAGTGTTCTTAGACTCTGCATACTGCTGTTTGAATGATGATCTTCTGTTTTATAATCAATAGTTAAAATGTAAACCGTTGTTACTTAAATTAGTTTACTGAGACCAGGAATTCAGTATATACAACTTTAAGAGTAGATATATTATTTTATACCATATAATATTATAGTTAGAATATAAAGTGTATATGTATTTACATGCCATAGCCTCTGCAATAGGCTGCAGTAAGTTCAAATGTGTGAGAATGTGATCTGTTACTTAGAGCCCAATCTAAACTAAAACCGCGTAGGTCACTGGTGTTTATGATGCTGAGAGGCGTGAAGACAAAGAAGGGCGTGCACTTTGCATGTGTAAGCCTGCCTCTCAAATTAGTTTAAGTCAGAGTGGAGTGAGAAGCAGAGACAGAGAGCAAGACATCACCATAACAAGCAGGATTTACGCGCTACAGCCGCCGACGCAACGCGTGCTGTCCCCTCTTTGGGCTCCTTTCTGGCATCGGAGGAGCAGGAGCTGGGCACAGGCAGGATGAAGCTGGCAGTCTTCTGTTTGTGCATTCTGCATGTGACCTTCGTCAGTGCCGGACTCTTCACCCGCAACGATCTTCAAGCCGTGCACAGTACACTGTCAGTGAACAGGGCCCAAGCCCCCCAGAGCGCAGGTGGGTATAATTGGCCTGGTCACTTCTACAGTTTGTAAAGGTTCATTAATCACTGTCACTTTTGTTGTTAGTCAAGTAAAACTGAACTAATCAAAACAATGATATTACATAATTTTTTATGATATTAGATCACAATTGTATAATAATAATAATCATAATGATAATAATAATAATAATAATAATAACAAAGGTTGCCACATACAGCATTTGTCACATTATTGTCACAGAAAGAGACGCTGGGGAAAAATAATGGGAAAAATGTATATATAGTTTGTTTATAAACAAACTATAATATAATATAGTGATAACATAAGTCAACTATCAAAAGCGAGATTATAATAATGAAGTGTTAATTACACATTGAATGCAAAATTAAGATTTATGACCATGCAAACTGCCATTAAGCTTACTTCAGAGAATATTTAAAACGACTGTCATCTACCTGCTGTTTATGTGATTTCACTGTACTTGGACTACTTCTACCAAATTTATCCATTATAATACCTGCAGTTTCAATATGACTGGAGGCATTGAAACTGATGGATTCTGTCTAAATATGAAATTTAGGATCATTTTTAAAATGTACTTTGCCTGCAAAATTGAAATGGTCTTGTTCTAAAAAAATGTTGCAAAGCTGAATCTGAAATCCTAGTGCATCATTAATATGAATATATGGTAGGTCTGTACATAGCTGAGGTTGGACCTTTCATGGAGTTGCAAGGCAAGTGGTTAGGCTCATCATAAAGAAAATTAAAATGATTTTTAAAATATACAATTAGTATATCCAAATTGTATATAAAAGTGCCCATGTAAGTCAGTAGCAAAACACATGATCAACATAAGTGGTGCTTAGACTGTAAGGTGATCTGTTGGTCATCTGACAAGTCTTATTTTCCGACTGGAGCCACATTGTCAAATATGATATCCCTATCAAGTTATGAGCTTAGTTATGAGTTTTGTGAGTTCATTTAACTCAGGTCTTTAAGTTGAAAAAAAGGGAAGCAGGAGTAGGGAGGTTGGGGCTGAGGTGCCAAGGAAATGCAGACGGGTTGCTGACATTTTTAAGTGAGACAAACTATTACTATGAAACCAATAATATAGAAGCGTGGTGCTATCCACAGAAGTTAAGGCTGCAGTAATCCCCTGCCAGCTGAAATATTGACACTGTAGAAAACAACAGTGGACTACTTCATTCGGCGGAGGGACGCACCTGCCCACAGACTGAGTGCAAGTTTCCCGCTGATTCACTCAAAGTTAATGAGGAGGTGAGTTGGTATTATTTTTTTAATATTGCTTTTGAATTTTTTTATTTTTCTTAAATTATGATTTCATTTAATAAAGTTGCAGCTTTCTTGCCTGGTGAAAAGGAAAAATTAAGCACAGTGACTGCAGGTTTTGTCTAGGTAATTCATAGCCTGTATGAAATAGTGAAGCTTTTGTCCACCATTGGTGTTCGGATATTTTAGTAGTTTAGTATTTAGAATATAAATACGTATACTTACTGAAGTCAAAAAACATTGTTTGCCTTCAAACAACAGGTTAGCTTGCAAACTACCATTAGCTAACTTGGTAGTTAGGTAGGCCTAAGTGTAATTTAGCTATTTATTTGCCATCAGAGTCAAGGCTATTTACTCTGGGCATTAGCTAGCATGCAGATAAGAACAATTGAGTCAGTATCTGTTTTAGGCCATTAATACCTTTTTAGGGCTTTCTTACCCCCACAATGTTTCAGAAAATACTTCACCCCCTCACTTTGTTTTATCCAGCGCTGCTCCCTCTGTTTGCAATGCAATTTCATTTTTTTCTTTTCACTTCAGAATGCTTTAGACATCAATGTCAGGTGAACAATATTGTCTAATGAAATGGGAAAAAAAGAATATGATTTATTAAGAAAAATAAAATAAAATAAATACATAAATAAAAACAGGTTATAATTTATAGGTATAGATATAGGTATATTCTCTAGCTCACTCGACAACTGCTGCTCTCTCTCCACACCACAGCAAACAGTTCCACTTTTATCTCAATAGAGGCTTGGTGTGCACTGATGTTATTTCGTCTGAAGCCGAGGGATGCAGGTGTGGAGAAAGAATTTATTAATTATTAATTAAGTTAGTTATTAATTCATTTGAAGTTATTAATTCATTTCATTTTACTTCATTGGCTTTGTGGTCTTGTATCGATTTATATTATGTAATTACGGTAGCAGAGATATTCAAATATGTACTATAAAAAGTCATATTTGAGTAATGTACGCTTAAGAATTAATGACAAAATAAACACCTGTGAGGTTTGGAACAGCCTCTGTGCCATGCACTGCTTATTTTCACCTTGTTAGACCCTCACCAGTTGTTTATGTGTCTGTTTCAGTGGAATAGTCATGAAAGATCTGTTGCAGCCATTCCTTCCTTGGAGCCATGCCCCTTAGAGCTGTACAAAGATGTTTCATCAAACAGGAGGTCAGTGCAGTGTTTTCATATGGAGTTTTGTGTAAAAATAATCAGTGTGCACTAAAATAAGGGTTTGTAGTTGAAATATTGCATTCACACACTCTTCTCTAATTGTTTATAAGATACAATTAGAACAGAGGAACTGCCGCCCTAATAGTCTTCAGCATTTCTTTTCAAAGGATATTTATGAGAGCCAAACACAACCAAGTGTCAGCCCTCAGCCTGAAATTGAGCTTACATTAGCTTGAATAATTCTGACCCCAGTATAGGTGGGGACCGAAATATGGTTCCAAATTAAAACCAGATCCAAAATGCAAAGGATCGGCTCTACTTATCGATTTCTACGTATCTGCAAGAACATACAGTACATAACTATCTGCCAGGACCTGTCAAGAGACTATGTCAGTGCTAATTGCACAGCATTCCCATTTGCTAGAACAGTGTTAAAATGTGTTTGTGAGGTCACCATGACCTTGACTTTTGACCATCAAAATCAAATCAGTTTGTTCATTAGTCCAACTGAATGTTTGTACCAAATCTGTCAAGGTGTTAGTGAGATATTGTGTCCACGATAATGGAACAGACGAATATACATACATTTGGATGTACAAACCTGAAAATACTGTTTACTGAATGTGAATATTAAGTTAAGATATTTTTGTTAACTAAATATTGCTTTTTTTTTCCAAATTTGGAATCGAAACAGGGAATCAATAAGAATATGAATTGATAAAATTGAAATGATTCCCAACCTTAAGCACAGGGCAGTTGTTAAAATGTTTCCAAACCTACATAGATTGGAGAATAATGTTTTCCACAAAGGTTTACCTTGCAGGTTGTTTCCTTTGGCTATTGTTAGACTGATAATGATTTCACACCAAGTCTACCTAGTCACAAAGACAGGGAAGATGTAGTAGTGGCAGGAGTGGAGTACAAGCCACAAGAGGTCAATGATACTGAGGGGCAGGGAGAGCAGTCAGAGCAGCAGGATCAGCAGCTGAGCCCTGCAGCAGCATATGACTAGACTAGCCTCCACCACTGCAGAGATCCGGCAGATGGCGGCTAATCAGGACCAAACATTAGCAGGTGGGACGCATCGGTCTCACACCAGAGGAACGAGAATGACGACACAAGGGGGATCTCTGCCTGTACTGCAGTCAAGCTGGACACTTCATCTCCCAGACTCACCAGTAGGAGGGGAAGTTCTGGTGAGTCGTACCTGCAAACAGTTCCCCAAACCACGCCCCCTCTGCCATGCTAATCTGCTTCTTCCTGAGGGCTCCAACACCATTGCCACCTTCATAGACCTGCACCTGATGGCCATCTGCTGGGCACCATCACTCACCAGACCACGCCCGTGCAGATGCTCATCTCAGGGAACCACTACGAAACTATCCAGTTTCACATCCTGCAGTCCCCCAGTGCACCTCTTATCCTGGGTATCCCCTGGCTCCGACGACATAACCCCAACCTGGACTGGGTTACCGGTGTCATCCAGGGGTGGAGCACTGCCTGTCATCAAGTGTGCCTCCAGCAAACCTCTGTTCCTCACTCTGCCTTGTCCTCCAGTCCAGCTCCTGACATCTCTGGGGTTCCTGACTACCATGACTTCAAGTATTCAGCAAGGCCAAGGCCACCTCATCACCCCTATGACTGTGCCCCTACTCTCTCTCTGGTCCAGAATAGCTCACCATGGAGACGTACATCATCGACTCTCTGACAGCTGGCATCATCCGTCCGTCCTCCTCTCCAGCCGGTGCCAGGTTCTTCTTGGTTGAGAAAAAAGACAAGACACTTCGCCCCTGCATCGACCACATCAAGGCGGTACTGCAGAGGCTCCTCGAGAACTCCTTTTCCGTTAAGGCAGAGAAGTGCGAGTTCCATGCCTCCTCCATCTCCTTCCTGGAGTACATCATCAGCCAAGGTAGCATCCAGATGGAACCCACCAAAGTTTCAGCTGTCACCGCCTGGCCCATTCCTGATTCCCGGAAAGAGCTGCAACGTTTCCTAGGGTTCGCCAACTTTTACCGGAGGTTCATCCGTGGGTACATCGGGAACCGTGAACTGCTGGCAGTCAAGCTGGCTTTGGAGGAGTGGCATCACTGGCTAGATTGTGCCAAGCTCCCCTTCCTTGTATGGACAGACCATAAAAACAAGTACCTCCATTCTGCCAAGAGGCCTCACTCACCTGGGAAGTGGAAGAAAGGGTTAAGTCAGCTTTGGTGGACCAGCCTGGGCCCAGTTCCTGCCTTCCATACCGTCCTGTACCTCCTTCCTGATCTGCGGCCCGATGTCCTCCAGTGGGCTCATGGTTCCCGTCTTGCCTTTCACCGGGGCATTCAACGCGCTAAGGACACCCTTCAACGACGGTTCTGGTGGCCAACCCTGGATGAGGACACAAGAGGGTTCTTCAACGCATGCCCAGTCTGTAATCAGCACAAACCCTCTCATCAAGCCTCAGCTGGCCTCCTGCATACCTTAACTGTCCCTTGTCGCCCCTGGTCTCACATCTCCATAGACTTTGTCACTGGGCTGCCTCCATCCAAGGGCCACATCACCATTCTCACGTGGTTCGATCGATTCAGCAAGATGGCTCATTTCATTCCCCTGCCCAAGCTGCCATGGGCCAAAGGAACCACTGAACTTACGCTTCAACACGTCTTCCGTCTCCATGGTCTGCTGGTGGATGTGGTGTCTGACCGAGGTCCCCAGTTTGCTTCCATCTTCTGGAGAGAATTCTGCTGGCTTAATGGGGCCACTGCCAGCCTGTCCTCTGGTTTCCACCCCCAGTCCAACGGCCAAACGGAACGCAAGAACCAAGAGATGGAGACAGCTCTCTGCTGAATTGTCTCGCAGCACCCCTCTTTCTGGGCCGGGCAGCTCCTGTTGGTCGAGTACGCCCACAACTTGATGGCCAGCTCCGCCACCAGGCTGTCCCCCTTCCAGTGTACCTACAGATTCCAACCTCCTCTGTTTCTGGCCCTGGAAAAAGAAGCTTCCTGCACCTCTGTCCAGGCCTTCATCCATCATTGCCGCTGGACATGGATGCAGCCTCGAGCCACCCTCATCCGCTCTCATTTGGCTCTGATTGCCCGCCTGCTTGCTCCTTCCTAGTTTGTCCGACTAGTCTGTCTGTCTGTCTGACTTCTCACCTGGTTCTGATCCTCCTGCTCCCTCAACGACGTCTACAGCCTGCTCCCTAACGGTACCATTGCTTTCCTTCCAACTCTTACCTGTATGTGTGTGTGAGCCTCCCCAACCCGCTCTGCTCACCTGCTAGGGCACTGCTAGGCCCGGCCTCCGGGTCCGCAAACTTTCCCCTGTGTGTGTGAGCTCAGTCACATCACTACACTCACCGGACCCACGGCTCTCCAGCCCCGGGCCCAGACCCCTTCCTCTATCCACAATACCCACCTGTGTGCAATATCTCTGCTGGTTCATAAAGGTCATTACAAAATATATCCAGTTGTGTGCTGCATTTGGTTCCATACTATACCCATTTCAAGACTACTCACAGTCATTACTTCATCCTCCATTGTTGGACTGAGGGCAGATAGGACACTACAGAGACTCACTATCACCTCTTGAGGTACAAAGTAGTATTACGAGAAATGACAGACTGGGATTAGCTGGATGGTATGCTAACTGAAGTAGATCTCTGCAACACAATACATAGATGTCAAAACCTATACTATTTCAGTCTGTTGATAACCTTAATTTTTTAATGTTGTAAACTAAAACACTTGCATATAGCCCCTTCAAATGTGACCGAAGAAAAACGTGTCATGTCCAATTTGTTGGCAAAATAATGGAACTTGACTTTGAAAGACATCTTTCAAATCAGTTCAAAATTTTGAAAATTAACAAATGATGGGAAATTTTTAAAGATCATTGCATTGATTTGATATTATACATGTTTTTTGCTTTCTTTCAAATTGGCACTGGTGATTTTGAACTTTGTCCAGAGTCATTTTAGCGTCCATAATTACAAGTGTATAGCATGTTTATTAGAATTACATAAAATGTAAATTATGATTAATTCTGTCCATTTGTTTTAGGTTCATGGTGAAATCCTGGATGTAATCATGAAGGAAATGCATGTTGGACTCCTGATTCGACCTGAGGGTGTCATATGTGAAAACTTCAATGTGGCCATGGTGGTAGAGGAGACGGTTGTCTCTTCATGACTTTAGAAATGGGCACAAAGTACTGCCTTAATCTGTAGTACCCTCATAGTAAGTCATTTGAATTTGTGCAGAGGGTCATCATGAAGATCAAACATGACTACTACTCAGCTTGAATACTCTTGACTTGGAAACAAACTGCTGCGGTATCATTTACGGACTGATGACTGCACATCTCAACAACTCAGAAAAAAATCAAAGGTGAAATTCAGTACAAGTTTGAATACTCGTGAGTTATGTGAATACAGTGTCCAAAATTGACCAAACAAAAGCCAAGTACTGCTGAAAAATATCAAATGCAGAACTGTATGGACTTGTTTTATATAACAAGTCACTTTAATGTTAATAAAAATTACATTGTAATGCCTTTGCTTTGAGAAAATGTGTTCAGCAAATAGTATTGTAAGTATTGTTCTAACCTTTCAGAGGTCAAAAAGGCATGTGGACTTGTTCATATAAAGAGACACCTGAAGCTTTAGATGAGCAGTTATGAAAAGACTAAATTCTACAATATATTGACTGTTTTTCTTTTGAATTGTGTATTAGGAATCCTAGACATGGGAGTGCAGTTAATTGTACTAACGTTGTTGAGCTTTTTCAACATTTTGTGATTATACATGCATGTCCAATATCACTCTGACTCTCTCATGCTGTCATTCATTACATCTCTCTATTTGACTCACTTACCTCTTTCTTTCTCCATTTTGGAAGTTTTTTATTGGACTTAATTATTTGTAACCCACAGGACAATCCACACATGTAACGTGATCCACAAATATTTCACTATACATAAACATGTTTTTATTATTATTATTTTTTTTACATTTGTGTTGTGTAAACTCATATCCAGTAAAATATGGAGCAATTTACAAATTCGCAAAATTTAATCTGAAAACATTTACGCAGTTTTGGGTTTTGCACATTTGTGGATCGCTTCCAGTCAGTTTGGGTGAGTGACATGGTTTGGTGACTGTCATTCAAGCAGCTCATGTGAAGGAATGTCGCCACCTGCTGGGGTAGCTATTAGCTGTACCTCACATTTGTGGATTTTTTTTTCTATAGATTCAGCTACTTGAGCTGTGTGTTATGACCAAAATTTAATTTCCAATGTAGGTCATATCACAATATAGCACATAACAGTTCATATCAAATGACCATATGAAAAGGTCTTATTACATTTTGAATTGAATATTTGTCAAATAAGTGATTCTTGTGTAGGCTACTACAATACTAAAAAAAAAAAATGCCTTAAAATGCAGTGGAGCAAGTAACTGACAACAGGCAAAGGACAAAAGATGTTAGTATTTTTTTCTGGATCTGCTGCATTATTTACAAAGCACAATTTTCTGGTCCACGTCAGACTTTTTGTACACAAACTGTGATTATTCAACAGGAGTTTTAGTCCAGCTTCCGAATTTTACAGCTTTCATCCCTTCAACCTTCACCTCTCCGTTATCAGCATTAGGAACACAATTATTATTATTTTTTAAATGTACTAAAAAAACAGTGTTAAAGTTTGTGTACCATTGTTTTTGTTCAAATAAATGTTATATCTTTGAACAGATGAGTTGTAAGTTGATTCAGTGTGAAGTTGAACAAAACTGACAAAGTTGCCATTGTTAGTCAAGATAAAGAATAAATCCAAGTAGGAACAATTTAAAAATATTAGTCCACTTAACTTGAAATAGCAGTTGGTATGGATAAAATTAAAGTTCAAAAATGGCAAAGCAAACTTGTTTTTGCAAAACAAAAAAAAAATACAACAGACACAAACCATCAGAATATACACAACCAAACAAAACTCGAACAAGACTATTCAGATTACATCCCGGTTTATCCAGTCAAAATATTAACTGTTTGTGTGAAAGTTATAACTGCTCTGTGAAGTCTTGAGTTATTGCTAAAGAAGTGTTTGGTGAGGTCACACTGACCATGACACTTGACTTTTGACCACCAACATAAATATTTTGGATAGAAAACGGCATAGGAATGATTGGTATACACGGCTCCATTACTTGAGTCAAAGTATAGGTCCTCCTGGTCAAATATTACTCCAATAGAAGTGAAAGTTGTTTACTTGAGTTAAAGTACTGGAGTACGTGCTTTTGAAAATACTTAAGTATTTAAAAGTTGTTGTTTTTTATGTCAACACATACATACATTTACAGAACTAATGACTCTGAAACAGGAAATATGGTCACAATCACAATCTCCCCTTCCTGAGTTACAAGCATTGAATAATGGCCAGAAGTGTTTTTGCAGAACATTATGTCACAGTGAAGTTGACCTTTGACCTTTTGGATGTAAAATGTTATCATTTAATTCTATCCTTTAGGCATTTGAGTTAAATTGTGTCATAATTAGTTTATGAATGTGTGAGTTATGGCTGAAAATGTTTTGTGGACATTTGCGCTAAATTTGAAGGAAATCTCTCAAGGCATTATTGAGATATCGTGTTCACAAGGCCACAACCACATTTTATTAGGTCACAGTGACCTTGACCTTCGACCTTTGATCATTCTTCAGTGCTAGTGAATATTTTTGTCATATTTGAAGAAGTTCTGTCGGATATAGTGTCCATGAGAATGGAATGTACGGACAGTTGGACAACCCGAAAACAATATGCCTCTGGCTCTGACTGTCACAGGCGTGGAGGCATAAAAACTAAAGTACTAAAAAAAAAAAACTACAGTAAAAGTCATAAGTTTCCAAAAAAATAATACTAAAGTATAAATAAATAAAGTACAGATACTGTACATTTACTCACTAAGTTTACTACTTAAGTACAATTTTGAGGTATTTGGGCTTTACTCTTTTATTTCCATTTTATGCAACTTTATACTTCTACTCTACTATATTTCAGAGAGAGATATTGTATTTTCTGCTCCACTACATTTATTTGATAACTTTAGTTATGAGTTACATTTATGATGAAGATTTTACACAATGGATAATACAAGATAAATATAATACAATACAACACATTGTTAGATATTTAACCAGTGGTTACCAATGTTTTTGTCTTCTGACATCTTACAAAAAGCAGTCAAGGTCACATTTCTGATGTCTATCAGTTTTTAACAGCTCCACATCTTTTTTCTCTCTAAACATCTCACATGGTTTCATTTCAATAAATGTTCTAATGATCCAATATCTCACCAAAAATCTGAGATCAGAGGAAAAAGTCCAAAAACTGAAAACAGATTTGTGTATCAGAGCTATTGAGCTCTTCTCTCCACACCCATTAATCATCTCAGGACCCCTCAGATTTATCTGGTGACCCTTTGAATAAAACTGTATATAAAGTAGCATAAAGTACTGTCAAGTTTACAATTGTTCATTGTTAAGTGTATTTAAGTGATACATATTTTTAATGACACAATGTCCAGATTTGTTACTGCATAACTTGAAGTTGAAGTTATAACTGTTAGTGATAGTCACAGAAGTACAATCAAAGAAGCCCCCCAAAATTTCCATTTACAGTGTAGGGAAACCTTAAAATTTCAGCTAGCTCCCCAGTTTGATTGGACCAACGTGACCTGGAAGAAGGTCACACAGTTGGCATAACATAACAGAGCATACTATAACAATATGTTAAGACATTTTTAATTAAGTATGCTTCACCAGCATGAATGTTTTATTTTCAAAGTGTCAAGGATGATACAATTCGATAATGAGATGAGAAAAAAACAAATTTAGTAAGTCAAATAAGATAAATAGATTTTTAAAATGGCGAAGATAACAGTAAACGTGTGTGTGTGTGTGTGTGTGTGTGTGTGTGTGTGTGTGTGTGTGTGTGTGTGTGCTATGTCAAGACAACTATTTGTAGTCCAAATAATCCAAATTCTAATTACATGAATCCAACATTCCCTGCTGACGAGCCATTTTAATAAATAAATGAATGTGGTAATTAAACACTTGGCTAAAACTTGTACATCAAACGTCAATGTGACTATATGTCATAAATTAGGATTTAGTGATGAAGCCTGACAAAAGGCAGCAAGGTCCTTAGGCAATATTGTCACTTTTCCACAACTGGCTGCCTTTGGGAACATTCATTATCTTGTCGGTCTCAGTGTTTTCTGCTCGAACAGGCCATGTGGTTTCTGTGGTCGCTTATCTGCAGAGATCTTCTAAAGGCAGGGTCTAAATAGAAGTTCAACAGGTTGTCATAGCAACTGGGTCTGACTAATGATTAATTTCAGCCATAAAATTAAACTGTATTTATTCCTGCTACCTCATCATTGTAATTCGCTACCTCATCATTGTAATTCATTGTAATTCACAGTGTAATTTATTGTACCCTACATATGCACATCTCCACTTTACTTATGCACACCCTCACTTTACATACCTGTACAGCACACACTTGCACTTTAACTGCTCTTTTGCACTTCTGGTTAGATACTAACTGCATTTCGTTGTCTTAGTACGTGTACTCTGTGCAATGACAATAAAGTTGAATCTAATCTAATCTAATCTAAATTTTCATTGACTGTACATTCATACTATATTATAATTATGTGGTATGAATTATGTTGCTCTTACATTTTCAGTATAAGTCAAATATGTGACAAGGGGCTTAGGTTACTACATGTTTTTAATCATGCCCACATTTCTACAGGAAAAAACATGTCAATCTTTTGAACATTTAGTGAACACATAGTTTTCATTCACACTGTTTCATGGGGCACACATCAACATGGCTTATTTAAGGTTTGGATTTCAGGGAATATAAAGTGCCAAAACTACTGTTTACCAGACACTTAGAACCATACAGTGACTAATCAGATAATGAAATGCAGCTGGCCAGTAGCAGTAATTAAAGATTTCACTGAGGACCTCTGGAGGACAGAGAGGGAAGTGACAGAAAACTGGAGAGGGGGCCTACATTGAAATAAATTGTATTTTTTGTTGTCTTATGATTACAGAATAAGTATGTTTTAAATGATCTATTTTAAATGCAAGATTTTTACATGTAAAACAGAATAAGTAAAGAAAGAAAATACTGAGTATTTTTACACAAATACTACTGCAGTTTTCCAAAAAATTGTTCTTCTTTGAAAACCCCAGAAGGTTGTTAAACATCCCTCAACACTGTCCTTCAGGTCTTTTCAGTCTAAAATCTTTTCATCCATTTCCCTAGTTCCGCCATTGTTGCCCAATTCAAACAAAGATGGTAGCTGGAAATGGCAAATTCTTGGTTGGTAATTGTGAAACATAATTTTATAGATGTGTTATCATTAATGTTACATTGTATTATTTTTATATAATCACAACTCAGCAAACAGGCTAAAAATATGTTTTTATTGTGCAGCAAATAGAAGATTGTTGTGAAAATATATACAGAACAGCATTAGATCCTTTTAAACAACCTTCTGGATTTTTTCATTTTTGTCAATATTTGTCCAAAAAACAGATACCTACCTCTTTGACTTGAATTATTATTATAATACTAGAGGAGGGGTAAAGCCAGGAGCTTATGGTGACTGAGGGTTAGACAATAAACAACATCTTGCAGCATTTTTAGGCCTCCATGTTTGCGACAGCCAAGGCTGGAAGCGTTATGTTCTCGGGTTGTTCTTGGTAGCTCCTCAAGGGAATCCCTTCAAATTTGGCACAAATGCCCATTTGGACTCAAGAATGAACTGATTCGATTTTGGCAGTCAAAGGTCAAAGGTCAAGGTCACTATGAACTAAAAAAACATGTTTTTGGCCTCTTGAATGTGATATCTCAAGACTGCCTTGAGGGAACTTCTTCAGATTTGGCACAAACATTGACTTTAACTCAACAATGAACTGATTATAATGTGGTGGTCAAAGGTCAAACATAACTGTGACCTCACAAAACGCGTTTTCGTCCAAAACCTTTGAATTCATACACTGATTATGATACAATTTAAAACAAATGTCTAATAAGATAACATTATGAAATGATGACATTTTATATCCAAATGGTCATAGGTCAACTTCACTGTGACATCATAATATTCAGCAAAAACACATCTGGCCATTATTCAATGCTTGTAACTCAGGAAGGGGAGGTTGTGACCATATTTCCTGCAACTTGGGTGGTTGGTGGAGGCATAAAACTGTGAGGTGATATTCTAGTTACCTAAACACATTGTCTTGATGTTATTTCAACAGGGTCTTTAAACCAAGGCAGACAGAGACCACTGTTCGCAAGGAGAGGACAGTATGAAAGGCAGAGTGTCCCGGTAAGCTGGAGATCTGCATAACTGTGTGGTTTATCTTCTATTGTTCATGCGCACAATGAAAAAAGCGTAATGACTCAAATGCTGATTAACCGTATCCCCTTCAAAAATGTGCCTTTTTGAACCATAACAGATTCAAAAAGCTTAAGGTGAGACAAAACGCTCCAAAGGAGTCAGACTCTGAAGTTGATGCTCTCTCTTCCTATTCTCTCCAACTTCCAGAAATCCAGAGTGGTTCCTGCCTCTCCAAATCGCTCCCCTTCTCCTCCTCCTCCTCCTCCTCCTCCTCCTCCTCCTAAAGTGACACCCAAACCTGTGAAGTTCAAGTGCTCATATCTTAAACAAAGCTGTTTACCCCAGTCTGGCTGCTGTGAACCATATGCAACATGCCACTGCCGCTTCTTCAATGCAATCTGCTTCTGCCGGAGGACAAAGTGACTATACGAGAAGAAATCATAAAACGCAGTGGCAAGCATTAATGATTGGTGTCCAAGCGGATTGGGAGCATTTGGAAGCTTGTTTCTTATTTAATTGTTAATGAAATGTTGTTTTCATGAATACAAGATGAACTAATAAAACAGTCAGCCCAATAACTTGAAGATTTAGCATTTAGACCAGGGGCTTGGAGGCTACTACAAAGCAAGTTCAACATACCCAGGATGTCTTTTCATTATCTGGCTGCACTACGCCTAACACCAAGAACACACTGCTTGTGTTGCATGTGCGTGGCGGCTGCATCGCTGCTGCTGCCAGCTCTATTTCTCCACATAGAGTTTGCAAGCTACTTGAATTTTGATTTCTCTTCTTTATAAATTAATTTCTGATTTATTTTTGACAGAAAAAGTCACTACAATTCCACTGTCTTTACATTCAGCTGCTAAAGTGGTTTAAAAACATATTTATATTTTTTCATATCTGTGACATATTCAGATTCAGCCAAGACATAGACAATGATAGTGAAAGGTTTCAATTGTATGTAATGTTCCTGGCATGATGTCAGTAGACCTATGAACCCTGTCTATTTTTGCTTGGAACCGCACATGTATGAAAAATAGGCAAGATGCCAAATCTCTAGATCATGCAATGCAGCCACAAGGTGCAAGACACACTCTAACCCATTATCATTAGGGCGCCAAAATGAAAACCAAGATGTTTCCGCAGCCGCCACGCCACACAGTCAGTGTGTTCCCAGCCTAACAACCATGGTCACACTAAGTGGTCATGACTGAAACTCCCTTTAGAAGTACATATTTACCAGCAGTCACTTTAATGCCATTTCCAAGCTGCTGCTCTGCACTGCAAAAATTCTGATTGTATAACCAGTGTCATCTGACAAAATTGCACACAAACAAAGTCTGTGCCCTGATTTTAGATCACTTGGAGAGAAAGCGAGAAAGTTAGAAGCAACAGAATATCTTTCTTATTTAGTCTCTGCCACTCACTGAATGGAATAGACGCAGAGGGAGAGGTGTGCCTCTTACTCACAGGGCAGCACTGGCAACTCTCTTCCAAAAAAAGAAACTAAAGTTTGTCCAAATAATTACAAAATTTTTCTTTTCGGTAAGTGGTATTTTGTAAAAAAAAAAAAAAAAGTCTCTAAATCTAGCAACAAAAGTGCTAAGTTGGCAACACTGCAGGCTGTAAACACCCCCCCTAATTGAAACTGTTTGTTCCAATCCATTTTGAAAGAGCAGCAGCCAAAGTTACAACACTGATTGGCCGACCAATGGTGTAACTTAATGACTCAGTCACATGGTGTTTGGTAAATTGATCATTCAGCTCTATCACTCAGTCAGTCAGTCAGGCAGTCATGAATATTTGCGTTTATAGGGCTGGCCACAATGTTGTGGAATGAAGAAGACAGGGGCCGTCCTACACAGGAGAACACTCTTGAGTACACTCTTGACCATAACCTGCTCCGGAGCAGGTAATGTCTGCAATCTAATTTACTGCTTTGTAGTACAGGCCTCAGAAGAAGTAAGGCAGAGACAGGGTTTGAACCCTCAGCCTTTGGACTGAGAGACAAACTCCTTACCCGAGTTAACTGGCAAAATCAGTGTTGAGTGCATGTATGCATGAACAAAAAATATGGAATGTTAACACCACATAGTTTTGACAAACAGGATAAAATATATATTGAATTAATGTTACAGTTTAGATACTTAGGTTAATTGTATAGCTACTTTTAGCACAATTTGATGTATATATTTTAAATTTTTAAAAACGCTTACATCAAGATAAATGGTGGATACTTTAAAGAAAAGAAAATATGAAACACATTTTGTTTGTTTTTTTAAAACATTTTTTCATTTACTACATAATTCCATATGTGTGATTTCATAGTTTTGATGTCTTCAGTCTTGCTCTACAATGTAGAAAAATGATTGGGTAGGTGTGTCCAAACTGACTGGTATTGTATATGTACATGTATCAATTTTTGAATACATTTCTTTATTAAACTTTTTGCATGGTGTTGATATTTTTAAACAATTGACATGTAATTCTGATTTTTAAATGGAAAGGGTTTTGAAAGTGAAGGTGTACACGTCTGTATTCATCAGTCAGACAGAAACAGTAGAATTCCTGCATCCTCACTGCTTGAAAATAATCAATAGATTATTCAGACTGATTTTTAGCTGAAATAAAGCAGTGGAGGGTGAGAGCAGAAAGTGTGATTCTCTACAACTTTTTCGTGTTGGCTACATGCCTTAACTTCATACCATGGTTAAAACAGCATAAATGATTTTGCAGACACATTAAGAAGCAGTTTACATTACCTTCACCGGGATTTCAATGCCAACCTAAGGATTGACATGCAGTTTACCTCTGAGCAAAAAATACTCAAGTTATTGGGTTAATTTCTTTTACTTTTTTTTTTACACTGGGGAACAACCCAGGAGCAAAACCGGGCGAAAGAGTGAGGGGATCACAGAGACTTACACATACAAAGTAGGCATGGGTAATTGGGAACAAGTGAAACACATCGGGGCAGGGCAGACAATCACAGAAGCTGTAAAAAGAATGTAAAACAACAAACAGACACACAAGGAAATAATTAAGTAAAACAGGAATAAAGAGTCCAGAGAGTAATTTAAGGGGCAAATCGTTGCAGATTGGAGATTTGCAACCTAAAATTGGTGATTTTGATTCAGAAATCCCTGGTCACTCCAGTCATTTGAATCAAAAGGGGGTAAGGAGCAACAACTTAGGTAATTGCCAATATTTGAAAACATCATACACCTCTCTTTTCTAAAATAACAACAGCAGTGTGGATTACCTTTCACCAGTCATTGAGAAGGCAGAGCCTGTATCAAGATTTAAAAAATTAACATGCTAAAAGTCCAATTTATTATGCACATTAATAAAAGTGTGTAGTAGAAAGATGGACAAAATGGAATTGTGAATAATTTTATGTACCATACACATGTCTGCATACCCTCTCCATTCACCAAATGAGAGGCCCATGGTCTATATTATCAGAGAGAAATTAGAATTAACCAATCAGAGAGAGCAGAGTGTGTTTGTGTACCATTTCATTATTTTCTTTGGGAATGTCCTTCCTTCGTTCCTGAAGATGATGTGTTGTAAAACTTTCTTTTTACCAGTCTAATACTTGAATGAGACTCCACATTAACTTCTGCTATTGTGTGCTTCATCATGCTCTCATCGGTAGCTTTCTGTTTACAAAACATTTTCAAAAATTTCCTAGATTTCACTTTCAGTGATACACTCTATGCTGAAATTCATTGGGTAGTAATACAGCTGTGTTTTGCCTTTCAACAGCATCATAACAGCATTATAACCATCACAAAAAAAGCAGGCAGTTATTACATTTTGATCACTTTTATCTCTTTCTAAGATGTGTAGATGTGTGTTGTTGTTCTCTATGTTTGTGTGTGTCTGCTGGACAAAGTGAGATTGGGAAACAAAGCAAGTTATTTATATAGCACAATTCAGAAACAAGGCAATTCACAATTTACAGAGGCATGGAAATACATTAAAATTAAAACATTGAAACTGCATTCAAAAACAAATTTGAATTATTAAAAACATTTAAATAAGGCACATTAAGATTGCAAATAATCAAGTAAGAAATTTTTTCTCTAAAACAAAAATCTTTTTCTCCTGAGTATAAACTCTTTTATTAACCTCTTTACCTTACAGACGCAAATGCACCACAGGTTTTGATTACACCAGGTTTTCCCTCGTTCAGCTTCCCTGGAACATTTCCCCTACAGGTGCAATCTCACTGTGGGTTTTATCTGCACCGTACACAACACCCCAGAAATAACCACCTTTTTTGGTGGTGCTTTTGGAGTAACACAACCACACAAACACTCCACACAGCTCTTTTTTTCCAAAATAATCAACCAACGACTGACATCGATATTAAAAGCATTTTAAGCTAAGTGCTGAAGTGATTAACATTAAGAACAAGCAAATAAATAGCATATCAAAGACAAAATTGCATATAAAAGACAATGAGAACCAGCATATAAAAGACAAAATTGCACATAAAAGACATTCAAAACAAGCAAAAGCAAAAACAACAAGTGCTTCGAGATTTAAAAGAATTCATTTGTAAACTGCCGCAAACCTGACAGCAAAGCTGATAGCTTTAGCAGACCTCAGGTGGTCAGGAAGCTTGTATCACAGATGGAGAGCATGGAAACTAATAGCTGCTTCAACTTGCTTGTTGGGCATCAATCCATCAATCCATCAATCCATCAATGAATCATGCATCAATAGGAAGGTTCTGGACAAATGTGATCAGTTATTGTGATCATTGAAAAGGGTTGTCTGCATACAAGCATAAAGAAAATCCAACCTTGAAATAAAATTTGCACAATATAATCATGATTATGCTGGGTGGCAGGGAGTAAGCTTTTAAAACAGAAAATCTGTGCTATAAAATTCAAATATTTAAAAATCAACAACAGCTCTGTGAAGAAAGTAAAGGACTTGAAGGAGCATGGATAAGTCTGTTCAGATCACATTGGCTGCATTCAGTTCCACATAACATGTTTGCCTCTGGATGTTGTCTCCCCTCATAATAATGGGGGAAACCACAAAATGCCCAGATGAACGTTGGCTGCCAAAAAAAGTGACATTTGGTTTCAATTTGCTGTGAAGCAAAGGAAGTAGGCTAACATCTTCCCTAATTCCTAGTTTTCCTCCCCTCCAGCAAGAGTACATAATGTTTGCTTCCTGCCAGAAGTGTGTCCCACAAAACACTTCAAAATAATTAGTGCAGTGCCCGTTCAAAATGTGCCAGTCGGCAGCCTGGGAGTATCGGGTTCTATTTACAAAATCACAAAGCATCATTCTGTGATGTTTCTGTCGCATCATAGTTTGTGTGACATCATTATTTATGGCAAGTGGAGAGTAGGATGGAGCAGGAAATGGACAGCAGCAAAGCGGGCGCTGACAGTTGCGGTCAAAACTTGATTTACCAGTTGATCTACCTACGAACCCTCACATGTGGTCATAAGTTTTGGGTAGTGACCAAATGAACAAGATTTGCAGATACAAGCAGCTGAAAGGAGTTTCCTCTGCAGGGTGGATGGGCTCAGCCTTAGAGATAGCATAAGTAGCTGTGACATCTGGTGGGAGCTTGGGAGCTCCTACTCATCGAAAGAAGGTGGTTTTGGCCATCTGGTCAGGATGCCTCCTGGGCGCCTTCCATTGGTGGTCTTCCAGGCATGTCTAACAGGTAGGAGACCAAGAACACACTGGGGAGATAATTTTCTCAACTAATCAGGGAACTTCATGGGATCTCCCAGGAAGAGCTGGAAAACGTTGCTGGAGAGAGGGACGTCTGGGCTGCCTTGCTTAACCTGCTGCCATTGTGACTCAACCCTAGATGAGTGGCAGAAAATGAACGGATGCATGTTTGCATGGGTGGATGGATGGATGGATGGATGGATGGATGGATGGATGGATGGATGATGGATGGATGGATGGATGGATGGATGGATTTCTCAAGAACCGCCCATCCAAAAAACTTCAACGCCAACGCTGCACTTTCTTGGGTCCTCACCAAAACACCTGTGAAGCTTGAAGTTGATCGAATGAGCAGTTGTTGAGAAAATATAAAAATACAGACGGACAAATTCCTCCATTTACAGTTAGATATCATATGGACTAAACTCCTCACTGGTGAGGAACCAAGACCACTAATACAGTTAAATCTTGTGACTTTTCAGCTGCCATTACATCATGATGTAATGCATTGGGGTGTATTGATTTATAACCTGTAACATTTAGAGCCACTCAAGTCATCAAACTGAGGACAGTTTGTCATGGCAACACATGGTTGCCATGGTGATTCAGTTTCACCCTCAGTTGACTATCATCCTTGTTCCTTTGCTGAGGAACTGATGAGCTCATTTCTTATACACATATTTCATCACTGAAGATAAGGCACCATGGGAAGGCAATGTATTGTTTTTCATCATACACTAACTGCAGGTAACTTCCCTTTGGGCCAAGGGAGTTTACACATGTCCCAGGAGCAAGTTCAATTGATGGATGAGTTTGGTAATTACGTTAGATGGTGGATCACTCACTGTTGATTTAGTTTGACAGGTAGTGTTTGTTAGTTAGTATACAGATTCATGCACAGAACATTTTGCACCCCAGAGCTCATTTCCTTCATATTTCACATATGGCCCTGCATATATAATTTATCATGGAGCTCTAAAGGACCTCTGGTGTGTCAAGCATGTCTAATCTTGGTGAACCCACTGATTTCAGGATTCACATGGGCTGAAGGTTGCACCACCTTGTGCCACATGAGAATTAATTGGGACTCATTTCCAGTAATGATTCATTTTCCTTCGTTTTCCATTCCTTTTTGGACCATCACTGTCACCAAAGATTTCACAGGCTACACATACGATGTTTGCAGACCTGCCAATTACCAAGACGTATTTGTTCAGTACGATAATCTTCATCCACACATTCCTCACATTTCATTCATTTTTGTATTAGGTGTAGGAATTCCCTGGTATTGAACTACATATACTCTGTGTCACAAAACTCAGATTCAAAGTCTGAGACTACTGACTGTCCAGTAACTCCATTCGTCAAAGCAAACTCCAATGAACGTTATACTTTTTAAAGATACACATTTGTTTTCCTTGAAGTTGGCATCTCTCTCTATCTCTATCTCTCTCTCTCTCTCTCTCTCTATCTGCGTTAATGAGTTGTAAAAAGTGAGGTAAATGTATACCCTCTATAATGCAGTCCAATACAATAACAAAAGATATGACCTTGAAAAGAACAATATTGTTAACAGCTCTCTGACTTGCTCAAGTAAAACTGAATATCATCAAGTATTTATTGCATCCCTATATTGGATTGTATCAGATTGCATAGGTGGTTATGTCCCTATGTCCACCATATGTTGGCTACAGATGATCCTGATGTTAATGTTTGGGACACAAAGGCTTGGAAAAGCACTTTATTTTTTTGCAATTTATTTTTGCTGGTTTTAGTGTATCTGGATGTCCCCATTTTATGTCTTTATAACTCTGTATTTCATTAATGTCTGACATGGTCCTTATTACTGAATTGAGTTTTGGGCTTGCTCATAAATTCATAGTGGTTGTAAATATGAGTTTTAGGAAAAAATATTTAATCAAAGACATGTTGAGTATTCAGAAAAATGTACAATGTTAATGATATGAGTAGAGCACACAGCATGCACTGACAGAATTATGTCCACTTTATGTAGAGACAAGGATATTTTTATTTACCTGGTGTCTCAGATGAGTCAGTGATGAGTCAGCGTTGTTTTTTCATGGCAGGACATGCTTGTTCAGAGAGGTTTAATGAGGCTCCACGTGACATTTGTTTTTGAGAAGAAAGCACAGGTCTAAAAAAGTTTTATAAGATGTAATAATCTGTCCAGATCCTCGTAGTCAGTGTTGTCCTGGAAGTCATGGACTTTGACGAGTACTGCTAGAGGAATAAAATAATGTGCAAATCATGCCAATGATTTGTCTTCAGGAATATCCTGATCCCAGAAAAAAACATTTTCAATGTATTTTATACTTAATGGTACTGAATCATGGAGTCTAATGCAGAGCATGGGAGAGAGTTGGGGAATGTCAGTAGAGCCTCCAGTGTCACTTTTCTGCTTGGCAATAAATGTATGGTACTTACCACCAGAGAATTACTGCACCACTGATTTCAAACAGATTCATATGCTGACTTCATTTACCATACTTTTCAAGTATATTTTGTATACACAGACTTACAATATATATATATATATATATACAATATACGTATACAAAGACTACTGAGGTAAATAAAATGTTTTTGTGATATGCATAGAATTACTCTCTCTGTTGTAAAGAGTAGGTTCCATTTAAACACAGGATGACAGAAATCCACTTCACAATTTAATTACGTCGGAGTGAGCTCAACATAACACTGCAGCTTTGGATACATTATTAGTCAAATAGATGTGACACAATAATACATTCACATCACTGCACATATAACAACAAGGTGAACTACTACACCTATAAATCATTTGCAAGTATTGAAAAAAAGCGTTTATATTAGTGTAGCGTCCTCTGCTGGTCTACACACTTGCAAGCAAACACACACACACACACACACACACACACACACACACACACACACACACACACACAAACATACACACACACAAACACTAGTTATACAATTTAAAACGTTTTGCAAGACAAGGCTGCATTGAAGTCGTGTGTGATCAGATTGATGTTGTATAAAATATGATAAAACTACTCTGTCTGACTTATTTTCACATTGTTCATCAGAAAGTCACTGACCAATATAATTACCAGATTACTATATTACTATTACCACAATTACTATAACTGTTGACAATAATAGGCACCAATGAGTTGTTCGTGAAATGTCATAGACCACTCATTAAAAAAACTTGACATAAAGGCCTATTATTGCAGACTGTTTTCAAAAACACAGTCCAGTCTTAGGCCTACCTTTCTGAATATAGTCATGAGACCTGTTAATAGCTCTATTTGAGACTTGAATGTGTCCTGATTTAAGTCCAGGATGCAATTACATGTCGAAGTGAAAAACATAATACTCAACTGACGACAAAAATTGGGTTTTGTCTTCTGCTTGATTCGTGAAGCAGCATGAATAACTTATGCCTTGATATTTTCATTGTATTTTCATTGTAGTGTACCACAGATGTTTATTCATTATGTTGTTTTTTGTTGGGTTTTTTTCCCCACCAGTGGCTGGAAAGTGTTCTATTCTTTGTATTTTTTGCTTGTATAAAATACTGAGGTTTACACTGTTGTTCTGTGAATGTGTCATATCCTGCTATTCTCCCTTGCTTATGTTTTTTCTTGTGTGTGTCACTCAGTCATTCAGTGTTTCCTGTTTTATTTCACTTCACTTCCTGCTCTTACGTGCTTCCTGTCTGCGTGGATGTCTGTCCTGCCTTGATTAGTTTCACCTGACCCCTCATTATTCTTTCCTCCCTATTGTATGTAGTCTGTGTGTTCCCTCTTCGCCAGTTCATCTTTGTACCCAGTGTAAAGCATTCCAGTAATTTCCCCGGTGTTTAGTGACCCATTGTTGTTCATCTTGTCTCCGCTACTTTTCCTGATCTTAGGCCTATACTATGAAGCAGGATTTCAGGTTATCAAGGTAACTTCAGGTTTAACTAACTAACTGTCAATCCTATGATAGTGGTTCACTTCTTACCAGGGTAAATCACCATAGTAACTTACGCTGAAGTCCTAACTTGCTCCAACACAGGTGAACTTCAGAGGTTCAGATCAAAACCTGTCAACAGCCCAACAACTAACCAATCAGATACCTGGTATACCTGACTCATCATTCCTACAGGATCCTAAAGTGAACAAAAGAGTTGACAATTAAGTGAAGTGATGATGAGCAGCAGTACATATTTTTATATTTTTTTTTTTTTTATATGTTTTGCTGTTCCAGACCTTGCATGTGTTTTAAAACAGAGCTTCTAACAAACAACTATCACAGCTTCATTTGACATGAACACAGATTCTTTAATTGGACAGTATTCGTGGCAGTGATGATGCTTTTACTCTCTTCTTTATCACTGAAGCTCAGAATAACATGAGGAGACTCTGGAAGAACTTGAAATAAAAGCTAAACCCTTTTATGTGTTTTATTAGAAAAATGATCCTCACACTTAAATATTTCTCATGATTAAAAATGAATATTTCAGTCAGATTGACCTCATCAGTCATGAATTACTTCTCTCTCCACTCCACTGCAGAAACAGTCTGACATTAACTTTAACAGTTTTATCTGCATCACATGTTCATAACAGTTTGTTCATCAGACAAAATAAAAAAAATACTCAGTAAGAAACTTAATGAGGATGCATGCACTCTAACTTTAATAATTACAAATTATTTCTAGTGTTTCTTTTTATTCTATGTGATCATAGTCACCTTGTTAAATATCATTTTTGGATGTCAATATTAACATATTTACCCACAGATATCACTGTTTCTCCTCATATTAAGTACTTTATTCATGTTTCTGATAATGTTGCTCAAAATAATTTCTATACTTGTAGGTAATAAATTCATTGACATTCATTGTTGATAAGAAGTTAAAAGGAAACTCAACAATTGTTGCACAGTAAAGAAGTCAGAGCTGAAACACACTGTGCTCATATTTAACAATTTAAACTAAATAAAGGGGAACATCTAATTGATTTGAGTGCAAACTTGTTTTGTGCTTTGGACTTCTACAGTTACATGTCAACATTTCAATGTCAGTGTTTGTAACTTTAGAATATTAGTTCAGAATGTAATTTAAGTGTCACAAAGAAAATCTAAAAAAATCTAAAGCATGAAATACAGATTTTATGTTTTCCACCAGCAATAACTTAAGAGTTTTACTGCCCTGCTGCACAAAACAATAATACCGTATGGATACCAACCCACTCATGGTAGAGGACTAGTTTGTGGGATTTAGTGGCATCTAGTGGTGAGGTTTCAGATTGCAACCAACTTACCTGGCCTGGGAGCCATGTAAAAAAAATTAAAAGTATAAAATAGTAATGCTTGGCTGAATACTTGATGGTTATTATTTACTGAGAGATGTAGTAGTAGTAGTAGTAGTAGTATGCCCCGCTAATCAACATTTTTCATCTTGCATTAGTCCACAGTTGTAACTGAGGGCCCTTGCATATTTTACATTGCCCTGTGTGACTTGTGTTTTGAGTGTAAAGGGCTGCCTGATTCTGTTTAATGCTCTCTTGTGGGACATTTCTAGTGCTCCTAGGGACCCCCTGGTGCCCTTTATTTACTTAATGTACTAATGCATTGGCCCTGTTCTGCAACCGACTGAATATCGTTCCGTTCATAACCACATTTAGGAGAATCTACAGTGGCCTCCAGGTAATGTAAAAACATGAAAGGCCCTCTCTATAGCCAAGGTGTAGTTTGTCCTCTCTGGGCTGAGAATTAGAACTGGGTTTTCAACTCAACGCTGCCCATTGTGTCCCCACAATGTTCTTTTGAGTTTTCACCCCAGGAGGGTCAAATGCAGATAGTGAGTGCACCTTTTCAAAAAGCCAATGACAATATCCCCTATGTGATAGCTCTGGCCTTGAGCCTGTGGGACGGCCTAGGGCAGTGATATTTGCTCCCATCCTCTATAAATCAAAATGTGATTAGAGATTAGAGTTAATTCCCTTGCCATTTTCAAAACAAACACAAGCAGCAGTGGGGGCTTCAGGCCTTCTGTTCTGCTTATGAAGTCCCAACCAATGAGTGAGCCATCAAAGCTGTTCTCTGCCTAGAGACAACAACAACAAAAAAGAAAAATCTCATTGAATAACTATATTTTCATGGTTTTCTCAAGCAAATGTAATAGAAAATAATGCCAAAATTAGGACTAGAAGAGAAAAATTAAATGAAAGAGATAGTCCCTGACGCTTCCCCACTGCAGTAGCTACAAGGCGGGCTCTGTGGATGAAGACCTGGTCCCTATGTAGATATGAAAGATTCATTATAAGCTAATGAAAACAAAATTATTCTTAGTTGTAGGTGATTAGACACAAATGAAAACATAATTATGAACATTATTATTCCATTCCTGCCAATAGATCTCCCAAAATCCAACACACTGGTTCTTTAATATTATTGCTGATCAATATTATTGACTTGTTCAGTTGAGGGACTTGTGTTTTTATCATTTCGACTTTTAAAACTTGTGCAAACCCTGTTTATTCTGATGTTCAAAGACACCCTGTTTGATAATTAATTGCAAATGGATTTGGGCCACTATATACAAAGTTAAAAGACATCTGGTCAGAGTAGAAATCAGTTTGTTAGCAATTATATACAATAGAGCTGGGGTAGACAAGAGAAATGTACAAACTTTCCCATAATCTATAAATATACTCCATCCTAAAAAAAATGAAATTTTTTTAAAGTATATTTTTTTGGGGCTTTTTATGCCTTTATTTGACAGGACAGTAGAGAGATAGGAAATGGGGAGGCAGAGAGGGGGTATGACATGCAGTAAAGACCATCCAATGCAGGACTCGAACCGGGGCCAACTGCAGCGAGGACTGTAGACTCTACACATGGGACGCCTGCTTAGACCACTACGCCACACGACGCATTAACATATCATATGATAATGTGGCTAGTATTGAATTGGGTTTGCTTTCATTTGTCCTCTTTGTTAAGCACACTCATGCCCTTTTATTCACAGAGAGTGAATCTATTTTCATACATACATAATGGTTGAAGAAATCAACCAGAAGACCTGAAATATCAAATCAGATTATCAGATTAAGTTTAAATGTCTTTTAAATTGTCACACTATATTCTGTTATTAAAAGGGGCATATTGAAAGAAAATTATGTATAATGAGTGGCCGAAGCTTCCCATAAATTTTTTCCAGTCTGGTTTCATCTATTGGTCTCTACAGTGAGTCTGCTCTCAACCTCAGTCAAAAATCTCGGTCAGTTATTTACAGATGGATTATTTATTTAATACACACAAGCTTTAGCTGAAATGAAAGACATGTCATTTGGAAATGAAAGAAAGGCCAAAAATTCATAACCCTAAGCTATAATAACAACTTGTCCTGTGGTTTTGGCCCTGTACCCGACAGATTATTTGTATAAACCTTGAAGTAAACTATGGATTTCAAACCTGTTTACTTACTCACAATGATCCTAGTTTATACTACTGAGGTATGTACCTAAGAATCATGAACTGACATATGCCAGACCACAACATCAGTCTCTAAATCAACAGAGAAGAGCAGCTAGTGCCTATTAGTGATACCTCTGTGTGATGTGCCCATTTAATAAATGCAGTGTAAGAATGGCGGTTTGACTGCAAGTCATTCTGCAATCTTTCATAGAAAATAAACCAGTAACTACTTGTGACCCCTCAGCATAGGGGATTGCCTTATGTGTGGAAATGAGTTGTGAGCAATTAAACCAATTTAATCACTGGCATGAATTTAACAGCCAGAAGAGGTAATATTATTACCAACAGTATTTCATAATAAGAAAATCCAAAATCAGTGGAAACAGGTCAGATAATAACTATAAATATACATTTTGGTAACAAAGTATTTGTTCTCTTTTTTGTTTTCATCTTGTGACCATTCAGATTTATTTGTAGACCCTTTTGGTTCCTGGCCCCCAGGCTGGGAACCACTGTAACATTCAAACATAAACCACAATTTGTGAAGTGAAATGAAACAGGCCTTTCAGTAAGACAACATATTAAAATGAGCAAAATCACTGCAGTAGAAACTAAAATAATGAATTAGTCTATTGTAAAAAAAAAAAAAAGAAAAAAAGAAAAAAAGAAAAGAAAAAAGAGGAATTTGAGAAATAAGGAAATAGGAAAATAAACACAAACACACACTAACAATTGAGGAGAAAAGCTCAGTGTCATTGTTTCTGTGGTATAAAAAAAATAACTGTTATTATGAGACTCTGAATTTACAGCCGATATGCAAAGGCCTGGTCTAATTCTCCATTGTCCAAACTATCTCAACAGCGATGTAGTGCAGTAACAACATTATATATAATCAGTGATCACTGTTATGATCAGTGTTTTCGTAATAATAGGCTGTTGTTAGCATATGTGTAAAGTGTCGACTGGGGGCTAACTCCTATCCCGTGTTATTACACAGCAGTATTTGGGGTGGCGCGCCTGTCGCCCGACTGTTCGCTGGTCGGAGGCTTCTGCACAGAGATGGCAATAGAACCGTAGCAGACTGTAGGGCCTATCCGGTTGGGTATTCTACCGACAACCGTAACGTTAGAGAGGCGCAGAGCCAGAGAGAATAGGAAAGGAGCTGGACAACGGGCAAGGTAAAACACGGCTGTTTATGTGACTTAAACCACTAACGTTACCGACGGCTGTCTTATCATGTCAGAATGAATTCATGGCAAGTCTGTCTTCACATGAGCCAAACTGTTTGACTAGCTCTGTGATGGCGGACAACTAGCACAGCTGCTAAGTAGCTAAGTTAGTTAGCACACCGGCTAGCTGGCAGCAGTTGGATAATAGCTAACTTGGCTAAGTTTGTAACGTCAGCTGGCAAAACTAACCGTGTCGGGGACGAAACCAACACACTGAGAGTTTCATTTGTGTGCAGACATTACCATCTGGTTAGCCAGCTGGATATCGTAACGGTAGTTAGGACAGGCAGCTAACGTAAGCTAGTTACGCCAACAATAACACGAAACAGGGGTTCTCTTTAGCTAACTGGCTGGTTTATTGGTGGCTCAGCTATCTGATTTTAGCTTTGGTTGCATACTAATGCCAGTACATGGCTAAATGTCGTTAGCCAGCTTTATGTGACAGATGCTGCTCCTATGCAAACACAAGTTTACCAAACATGGGGTAAGATTTTAGACGGTTACTACCCGAAGGCCAGTAGTTAACTGGCTAACTCTGTTAACTTAGTGTTTAGTTCATGAGCTAACGTTAGCATGTCAGTGGATTATCCAAAGTCAGCCAGTGTGCGTTAATCGTGTACGAGTTTGTGTTTTTATGATCAGTGTTTTCGTTTAAAATAACAGACTGTTGTTAGCATATGGCCTAAGGATAGTTTGAAAGTGTGAGCAGTCTACTCCTTTATTGTTCAACAACCCATGGTCTTGTTTACTGAATTTTGTCATCTGAAGAGGAAAAGAAAATCATTGGTCACCTTTTAACTTTTAGAGGTGTTGACATGTCAGGTCTATAAGGTGATTCTCTGGTCACGCACAACTCAGGTCTGAGTTAAGACGCAGGTAAACATGGGCCTGTCATGAGGCAGGCACACTGCTATTTAATGCAGCATTGCTACAACATATCAGTAGCGACCCTTTTATAAATACTGGACGGGAACAATATAACACATGAACTGTCACAGTCCCTGACTGGCAAAAGTACAGTTTTGAGCACAGTGTGCCACAGGAGTAACCTAGTTAACATGGACTCAGCTAACACCTGATGGGTATGCCTATCAATTATGACTAGGCCCAATTGTCTTACATTCCCCTATTTTATGGATATACTGAGAGAAATGGTCAAACAGGACTTTGTTTTAGTGGCTGTTGAAGGTTCTCTGTACATTCTTGCTTATTGTATTTAAGGACCATTGAGTGTCCTGGTTTGGCAGCTCAGGCAGTCACATACTGTACACAATGCATTCACAAAGTATTCAGACCCCTTCACTTTTTTCACATCTTGTTATGTTGCAGCCTCATGCAGAAATTGTTTAAATTCATTTTTCCCCTAAATCTACATTCAATATCCCACAATGACAAAGCCCAAACAGAATTTAAGAAATTTTAGAAAATTTATTGAAAAGGAAAAACTGAAATATTACATTGGCATCACACCCTTCCCTCAGTACTTTAGCAGCGATAACAGCCTCGATTCATCTTGGGAATCACACGACAAGCTTTGCACATTTGGATTTTCTGCCAGTCTTCTCTGCAGATCCTCTCAGGCTATCTCAGGTTGGAAAGGGACCATTGTTGTACAGACATTTTCAGGTCTCTCCAGAGATGTTTGATTGGGTTCAAGTCAGAGCTCTGGCTGGGCACTCAAGGACATTGACAGAGTTGTCCTCAAGCCACAACTGTGTCGTCTTGGCTGTATGCTTAGGGTAATTTTCCTGTTGGAAGGTGAATCTTTGGCCCAGTCTGAGGTTCTGAGTTCTCTGGACCAGGTTTTCATGAGGGATATCTCTGTACTTTGCTCCGTTCAGCTTTCCCTCAACCCTGACCAGTCTTCCTGTCCCTGCTGCTAAAAAGCAGCCCACAGCATGAAGCTGCCATCACCATGCATCATCGCTAGGACAGGTCATGAGGGGTGCCTTGTTTCCTTCAGACATGATGCTTAGAATTGAGGCCAAACAGTTCAATCTTAGATTCATCAGACCAGAGAATCTTGTTACTCAGTGTGAGCCCTTTTTGATATTTTGCAAACTCCTTTCATGTGTCTTCACCGAGCAGAAGCTTCCATCTCCTTCTGGAAGTTTCTCCGTCTCCACACGGGATCTCTAGTGCTCAGCCAGAGTGACTGGAAGTTTCTCCGTCTCCACACGGGATCTCTAGTGCTCAGCCAGAGTGACCATCAGGTTCTTGGTCACCTCTCCTACCAAAGCCCTTCTCCCCTGATTAATCAGTTTGCCCGGGCAGCCAGTTCTAGGAAGAGTCCTGCTTGTTCCACACTTCTTCCATTGAAGAATTATGAGACCACTGTGCTCTTTGGAACCTTCAATGCATGGTTTTTGCGCTGATATGTGTTGTCTGTATTCCTTTCCAAATCATGTCAAATCAGCTGAATTTACCACAGGTGGACTCCAATCAAGGTGTAGAAACATCTCAAAGATGATCAAGAGAAATGGGAGGCAACTGAACCAAAAATGCTTAGCACAGCGTCTGAGTAATTATGTCAATGTGATATTTCACTTTTTCCTTTTTAAATTAATTTGAAAAAAAAAGTGAAATTATGTTTTTTCTTTGTCATTATGGGATATTGAGAGTCAATTGATGAGGAAAATCATTGAATGATTTTAGCATGAGGCTGCAACATAACAAAATGTGAAAAAGGTGAAGGGGACCGGACCAATTTCACAGTACAAGTGCACAGTATATTGATGCCACACTGGGAGGGAGCTACTTATAAGACGCAGCAACTTTTGCTGGCTGGCTCTGAAATATACTATGTTTGTGTAGTCTCTCAGTCTTTCTCTCTCTCTCTGTCTCTCGCACACTGACCTTTGAACAGCAAGAAAGCAGCTGTGGGGAAAGCAGGAGTAGTAGCGTGCCACCACTGTGTGAAGCTAATGTGTCATGCCAACATAAATAAAAGTTGTGAGATTTAAAAACAGCTCCTAATTGTTGTTGAGATGAAGGGGAGCTGGGTTAAAGTTTGCTTTTCACTTGAACTTTAAAGAGCTGTGCTGTTTTTTTGGAAATTGGAAGCACTTTGGCTAAATTTAGGGTAGACTGCTGCAGAGGGACCTTATGTGGTCTATGGAATGATCAAAAGCTTGTCCTCCTGGGATTATAAAATTGACTTTTACTTTTTCCCCCAATTTTGTGGGCCTTGGGTGTGTGCTTGAAGGGGAGTTCAATCCCCCTGGAGACCTGACCTCCCCAGTGCAGCTACCCTAATATTGTGTATGTGTTCATTTTAAATTGGTATATGTGTGTGAAATTAGAGAACCTTAATACTCTTTGTATGAGCCCAGGTTTGAAGGTCTGTCAACAACCTTTCTCCAAAGAAGCTTTGGCATTATGCAGAGACATAAACACAGTGGCAGTGAGATGAGTGCTAACTGTTTTGTAAGCAAATCTACCCATATAGCACCACTGCTGGCTTCTACAGGCTGACCAGCACAATTGACAGGATAAGCAACCAGTCAAACAGAAGGATAAAAGGAAAACTGAAGCGAATCTGCGATACAAGGTTAAATATTATTGTGCAGGTTGCTCTTTTTCACTCGGAGTTGTTTTTCTCACCAGGGCATGTGATGATCCTACGTATTTAATGTTCATTATCTTTTGGAACTGTAGCAATTGAAATTCTCCATCTAGGGCAAACCAGCATTTTAGAAAACTGTATTTAGACCTCCATGCATATTGATAGAAAGCCAAGGGCCTTTTGATTCAGATCAATTCTACAACAAACAATTATCTTCATTTTAGATTAATCTGCTAATCACTTAAATAAATACCATAAATTGTTTAATCAATAAAATATCAGAAAATGGTGAAAAATCAAATGCTCAGTTTCAGTCACCATTGAAACTGTAAATAACCACCTTTTTACAAACCAGTGTATTTTTTGGCAGTTTGTGTTACTGAAACATTTGATCGATTATTAAGATAATTGGTAATTGATTTTCTTTTTATAATTTAATAAACTAAGTGACAAATATTGCAGCTCTTATCCAGACATGCTGTTGCTTGTTTGTAGATCCTGTTTTACTTTGCGGAAAAAATCGATTTCTCATAGGTCCTTATTAAATCAGATTTTATTTAACCTGGCATGAAGAGGTCTAACTAGGAAATGGGAATGCCTGGCCTGTCCATTAAGTCAAATTACATTAGAGGAAAAATTGCTCTTTCAGACCACATACAGTACGTATTGCAACAAAGAGCTGCTGATGAGCTGATGACTTGACCTTTGATGATAATGTTGCTGGTAGTTGTTGGGGCTCACCGTGCTTAGGCTGTATGAGGTAGTGCATTTTAACATATCTGCATTACTTAATGGATACTGACTTTTGCAGGGAGTTGTTATTGTGACTAATGTGCTGACAGTGGTTAAGTTTCCTGAAGTCTTTCATACATAAATGTATCACATCCTTTGTCTCTGCACTGTTGACTTGTCTTATCAGACAAGGGAGTTAAAATGTCTGGGGTTCTGTCTGGCCTCTTTTAGAATAGTGGTAGTTCAAATATTATGAAGATTGTATTAAGTATTATAACTTGCTCTTAGGTATTTCTAATTTTGTTGTCAACATTCTGGGACTCTTGATTAATATGTTTGTTTCTGGCAAATTAAAGAATTTATGTTTGTTTTCTTTTTTCAATATGTGTGTTTTTAAGCATCAAGCTGTTCATTAAATTATGCCACAGAGTCTGCTGGTCAGTTAGCGCCTACATTCATGCTTAAATTAAATTTAATGACTTTATTGGGGATGCCCCAAGCTGATCTGCCTGATCAATATTTACAAAATGAACTACATTAAGAAATAGTTTTAAGACACTCATCATTAATTGAGAGCTGTGATTCAGTCTGTATTTCTTAAAGCAAAGCTACTCAATTATTTTTCTTAGATTGGTTTTAATGTGCTCAAAGTGTGCAGGTTTTAGCTCTTACAGACTGCAAGAAAATGAAAAACATTATATTGGCAATGATTGGGATCAAAGCGTGAAGGACGTCCCTAGTGTGCAGCACACTTGAGTTGTATGTTGATTGTGGGAATACTCTGTAGCACCCAGAGGAAATCCACATTGACACAGACTGATGTACTTCAGGATTCCAGGCTTAATAAAAACAATGTTTTGTTACCAATGGAGGTGTATAGTATGTATAATAGTTAGCAGTTAGTGGTGGTAGTAGTAATAGTAGTAGCAGTAGTATGTTTGTGGGTATATGTTTTTTTATTTTTTTTATTTCACTAATTAACAAAATAGGCAAGTCTGTTTAAGAGTGAACTTCAATAGATCAATTGAAATGTGTGGCTGGTATATCTAAGGATGCTAATGGTTAAGGCGCTGTAGGACCCTTGTTGCATGTTTAAAAAAAGAAAGAAAAAAGAAATACAGTTATAGAATTACGTTTGTTTCTGAAGGTGACTGTTGTCCACTTCTGGTAATAATCAGAGATAGTCATGTCTGATTATATTAAAAATTGTTTTAAGTGACTGATTACTACTGAGCTATACTTTTGACAGTTTTACTCTGCAGTAGTCTGAGCTAACATAAACTACACAGACTGATAAGGTGCTCCACAGTGCCAAATCCTGAAGGTCGCACTGCAGCTTGAAATTAATGTAATCTACTTAAAGATACACTGTGATATTTTTGATCACTAGTGGCATCATGAAGGCAATGCTTTGACGATCAGGTACCCATTTTTTTTCTACTTGCATACAGACAAGGACATGCTATTTAGTTGACTGATGGTTGTTGGTGGTACAGAAATGTAATAATGTGCCAACAAAAAGCATGGAAGAAGACAGGAAGGATGCAGTTTCACTGAAATGCTACGGACTGTGTTTAATTTTGAATCTCAGTTACAGAATCAGTATCATCCATTTCAATTTGGTATTTTTGACAGCCAAGTGCAGAGATCAGATTAGGGCAGAAACAGGTGGTCGATTAATCCATTAATAGTTAATAAGTTAGACAGAATTAACCAGGAACACTTCTGATAATTGATAAATCATTTCAGTTTACTTAAATTTCAAATATATTCCATACAGTGTAGCATATTTATATATATGTATATATAATGTATATGCTACACTCACATATTGACCCGTGTTTGCATATCAGCAGTTCCAGGGGTACTAGGGGCTAGGGTTGCACGGTATACCGGTACCAGTATAGTACCGCGATACTAGAGTTTTGAAAACGGTACTATACCAGCATTTAAAAACAATTTATTTTATCTTATTGAATGCAAATGAATTGGTAAATTGGAGCCTGTCTCTTTAAGCACAGCGAGGCCAGCGAGTGTGACGTA